>NC_084554.2:23970000-24097500 GCF_033978685.3 Nerophis lumbriciformis | reverse complement strand
AAGTACCTAGGAGTCTTGTTCACGAGTGAGGGAAGAGTGGATCGTGAGATCGACAGGCGGATCGGTGCGGCGTCTTCAGTAATCCGGATGCTGTATCGATCCGTTGTGGTGAAGAAGGAGCTGAGCCGTAAGGCAAAGCTCTCAATTTACCGGTCGATCTACGTTCCCATCCTCACCTATGGTCATGAGCTTTGGGTTATGATCGAAAGGACAAGATCATGGGTACAAGCGGCCGAAATGAGTTTCCTCCACCGGGTGGCGGGGCTCTCCCTTAGAGATAGGGTGAGAAGCTCTGCCATCCGGGGGGAGCTCAAAGTAAAGCCGCTGCTCCTCCACATCGAGAGGAGCCAGATGAGGTGGTTCAGGCATCTGGTCAGGATGCCACCCGAACGCCTCCCTAGGGAGGTGTTAGGGCACGTCCGACCGGTAGGAGGCCGCGGGGAAGACCCAGGACACGTTGGGAAGACTATGTCTCCCGGCTGGCCTGGGAACGCCTCGGGATCCCCCGGGAAGAGCTGGACGAAGTGGCTGGGGAGAGGGAAGTCTGGGCTTCCGTGGTTAGGCTGCTGCCCCCGCGACCCGACCTCGGATAAGCGGAAGAAGATGGATGGATGGATGTACGAGTGTTGTTGGCCTTGCTTTCTCTTTAAGTAAAATGTTCAAGAACCACTTGTATATATTGTAATGTAGCCCGAGGAATTCTGCCTAGAAACAAGTGATGAGGACCATAGTTTTAGTGGCATGAAGCTCACCATATTTCCACAAGCTGCCTGGTGTATTACACTCACATGCCCTGATCCTGCCACATTTTGTAGTTTAATTACATGAACAAACTCAACCTCCCTGCCAGTCCTTGGCCGCGCTAGCTGTTTTCTGTCTGGTTTGAGCAAATTCCAAACAGATCTTCTCTCTTCAGGGGTTAACCGGGGAGCCGCCTCAAACAGACTGTCAGAAGCTCACACCGAGCGACTCAGGGGCCCGAATCTGGAGCGAGACGCAGTAATTTGAGTGAAGCTGAGCGACGACAAAGAGCTAGCTCTTTTGACGCTCCATCAAAGATGAGTGGGAGGTCAAAGTGTACTGCTGGGGTTTGGGATGTGGGGGGGGTGCACAAAACAGAAGCCTAGAGAAACAACTCCATGTCAGTTACAAAAGATAGTTGTAGCTATGTGTCTGTATTTCTGTATATTATGTATCTGCATGGAAATATGCTAAGGGTGTCAGTGTGGACTCATTTTGCTGCTGTGCAAAAGGTTCTAATTCCACACTCCGTCATTGACTCTGCCTGGTCCAACAAATTAGCCGTCCAGGATGAGATGACGAATCTTTCATATTATAGCTAATAGTGACAAATGAGAGCGGCTGATAGGCACGGGAGCAGCTAAACGCCATTAGAACCTGACACGCTCAGCCCAATGATGAACCTATTGTCCTTTATTTTTCCAAGACAAAGTAAAAACACGATCAGGCTTAGTGTTGATGCATTGGAGGAGAAAGCTAAACTCAAAACGAATGCGTTCATACTAGTTGATGCCAGTGAATTATTCAAGTGGGGTAATAATAAAATGTGGGGGCCGCGCCGCCACCCCTCATGGCAGCCCCACTAATTTGCTGTCAAGCCTCAAGCAAGCCACGCTGTTTTTTTCCCCTACACTTGGGCTGGGAAGATTAGTAAATATTTGTCTGTTTGTGCAGAGAGCAGACACCACCAGGGGAGACAGGTGTGGTTTTTGGGAGCTTGACAGCCTAACAAAGGGGAGAGTCCACGCCTGGCTGCATCACAGCCATGGTGGGCAGCGCCGCACCAGATTTGCAGTAACGAGACTAACCCTGCATGTGTCAATTTCCAGAAGACAACTCACCACAACCTAGAATGGGCGAAGAGCTGCTCTAAAGGTTGAAACTTTCAGCAAAAGTGGAGAAAAATAAAAAGGAGTGAGAATTCTGCAATCAGCCGTGTGCACTCCAACAAGGCTAAGGCAGAAGACGATAATGACGGAAAAGAGATGATGGCGAACAGACTATCTGTGACTGGTAGTGAGCATCCGTTTCTGCATTCATCAGCATTCAATCTGACAAGAATGAGGCAGTTTGAAGCCACACAAAAATGTAAAACAAGGGCCTGTTGTCCTTTTGCAGCACTGAATCGCAAGTACTTCACAAAAGTGAGTAAATTCTTCAAATTTTTAGTAGGGATGTAGCAATGTCAAAATCTCACGGTGCGATATTGTCACGGTATTAGGGCTAACGGCATGATAATATTGTGGTATTGTCCAGAAAAAAAAAGACTTACCGTAGTTTTCGGAGTATAAGTCGCACCGGCCGAAAAAGAAGGAAAAAAACATATACAAGTCGCACTGGAGTATAAGTCGCATTTTTTGGGGACATTTATTTGATAAAACTAGGGATGTCCGATAACGGCTTTTTGCCGATATCCGATATTCCGATATTGTCCAACTCTTTAATTACCGATACCGATATCAACCGATACCGATATCAACCGATATACGCAGTCGTGGAATTAACACATTATTATGCCTAATTTGGACAACCAGGTATGGTGAAGATAAGGTACTTTTAAAAAAAATTAAATAAAATAAGATAAATAAATTAAAAACATTTTCTTAAATAAAAAAGAAAGTAAAACAATATAAAAACAGTTACATAGAAACTAGTAATTAATGGAAATTAGTAAAATTAACTGTTAAAGGTCAGTACTATTAGTGGACCAGCAGCACGCACAATCATGTGTGCTTACGGACTGTATCCCTTGCAGACTGTATTGATCTATATTGATATATAATGTAGGAACCAGAATATTAATAACAGAAAGAAACAACCCTTTTGTGTGAATGAGTGTGAATGAGTGTAATGGGGGAGGGAGTTTTTTTGGGTTGGTGCACTAATTGTAAGTGTATCTTGTGTTTTTTATGTTGATTTAATAAAAATAAAAAAAAATAAAAAAACTGATACCGATAATAAAAAAACTGATACCGATAATTTCCGATATTACATTTTAACACATTTATCGTCCGATAATATCGGCAGGCCGATATTATCGGACATCCCTAGATAAAACCCAACACCAAGAATAGACATTTGAAAGGCAATTTAAAATAAATAAAGAATAGTGAACAACAGGCTGAATAAGTGTACGTTATATGAGGCATAAATAACCAACTGAGAACGTGCCTGGTATGTTAACGTAACATATTATGGTAAGAGTCATTCAAATAACTATAACATATAGAACATGCTATACGTTTACCAAACAATCTGTCACTCCTAATCGCTAAATCCGATGAAATCTTATACGTCTAGTCTCTTACGTGAATGAGATAAATATTATTCTTTGATATTTTACGGTAAAGTGTTAGTTTCACACATAAGTCGCTCCTGCGACTTATAGTCCGAAAAATACGGTAGTAATATTGTGTAAAATGAGGTGGCAGGAATGTTTAGGATAAACACACTTTGGGCGGCATAGCTCGGTTTGTAGAGTGGCCGTGCCAGCAACTTGAGGGTTCCAGGTTCGGTTCCCGCTTCCACCATCCTAGTCACTGCCGTTGTGTCCTTGGGCAAGACACTTTACCCACCTGCTCCCAGTGCCACCCACACAGGTTTAAATGTAACTTAGATATTGGGTTTCACTATGTATAGCGCTTTGAGTCACTAGAGAAAAGCGCTATATAAATATAATTCACTTAACATACTGTAACGTTCTAATCATAATTATTACTACTTATTATTACAAACATTCATTTTTAAGTGCCAAAAACTGTGCTGTCGAATGTTTCAAGCAAATCTAAAAAAAAAAAAAAGTTGAATGTCTTTAAAGTGACAATGTAAACATCTAGTGTAGCAAGTGTAAAACAATATTGTTCAGTTCTGTGTCTTTCAACTTGTACTTTCTGAGAAGCAGTGTCCTCTACAGTGGACATGTTTTTAATATTTTTGAAAATGCTGATTGTCAGAAAAGTTTACTGACTATTTTTAAAAATGTACCGTAAATTATGTTACTTTATCCTACACATTGGATGCTGCGGCTTATAAAACGGGGCAGCTAATTCATGGATTTTTCTTTGCTGGCGGCTATAATAAAAATAATTTCATAAAAAGAAAAAAAGCAAAGACACTAAGAGAGTGTTTTATTGTTTGTGCTATGGCACCATCTCGGTGCTGCATTTACCGGAAGTCTTCCAGCCGTCCATAGAGTAAGGATTCTTCATTCATCACTTCAAGCAGCGTTTGTAAGTTCTACAATGTAACAAACTGTTCATACTTACTAAACCGTCCCATGTGTGATGTATGTAGGAGTTGTGGCTTGTGCCGCCCTTTGCACATTTACGAGTGCCTGTGTTAGTATTAACTTCCAATGGTATTGTTTTTGTATTCTTTCAGTTTCACAAACTCCTCAGTAAATTCACCAAAACGTCACCGTGGAATAATTGAATCTGATTGGAGATCTAGCTTCTCCAACTAGTGGTTCCATAACGATGACTTCTGTTTTGTTTGATAAGCCGTTTTACTGTTGTGTTGGAAACAATTAAAGTATGTAAATAAACATTTACAGAATATTTATGTGTAAATACCTCATTTTGTAATGTGTATATCTGTGGCTTATGGTCAGGTGCGGCTAAAATATGGGAAAAAAAACGTTTTAATCTAAAATTTAGTCGGTGGGGCTGATATACCGGTGCGCTTTATCCTCCTTTACCTCACAAATTTATGTTTAGCTTAACTGGCGTCAAATATATTTTCTGGGTTATGGTTTACCACGGGCAGCACGGTGGTACAAGGGTTAGTGCATGCCTCACAATGTAAAGGTCCTGGGTTCGATCCCCGGGCTCGGGGTCTTTCTGTGTGGAGTTTGCATGTTCTCCCCGTGACTGCGTGGGTTCCCTCCGGGTACTCCGGCTTCCTCCCACCTCCAAAGACATGCACCTGGGGATAGGTTGATTGGCAACACTAAATTGGCCCTAGTGTGTGAATGTGAGTGTGAATGTTGTCTGTCTATCTGTGTTGGTCCTGCGATGAGGTGGAGACTTGTCCAGGGTGTAGAGCCTTCCGCCCGAATGCAGCTGAGATAGGCTCCAGCACCGCCCCCGCAACCCCAGAGGGGACAAGCGGTAGAAAATGGATGGATGGATGGATGGTTTATCACTAGAGATGTCCGATAATGGCTTTTTTGCCGATATCCGATATTCTGATATTGTCCAACTCTTAATTACCGATTCCGATATCAAACGATACCGATATATGCAGTCGTGGAATTAACACATTATTATGCCTAATTTTGTTGTCATGCCCCGCTGGATGCATTAAACCAGGGGTGCTCAATACGTCGATCGCGATCTACCAGTCGATCGTAAAGGTAGTATTGGTAGATCGCATTACATTATTTAAAAAAAAAAAAAAAAAAAAAAAAAAAAAAATTTGGTGTGTCCTGTCCAGCTTCTCAGGCAAATCATATAGTTGATGTAGATGCCCATTTCGGCTGTTCAGATTTACTTTACAAAAGAGAAGTGTAGGATACTTCTCTTGTTGCCTTATTTGTATTTGACTTTATTACATTTATTTATATTATCATTTAGTGCAGCCGGGCCAGAGCAGGACGGGACAGAAAGAGAAAAAAAAGAAGACAGAGGGGGAAATTCTGGGGACAAGAGGGGGATTAGACAGAGAGACAAAAACAACAACAGCAAATAACAACAACAACAACAATAGAGCAACATCAGCAAATACGACATGTACAAATATGATGGTAAAAGTAATAGCAAATAAGCAGTGAGCGAAAAATAAAAAATAATACAGAAATGACAATGAGCATTATTACACTACAAATGGATCAATACAAATACCAATAGAAATAGCGCTATTAATAATGAACAATACCAATAATTGACCTCTATTATCAACAATACAGTTGTTTAAATGCAACAATACATATACGTAATGATAACTTGAGATACGAAAGAATGCAGAAAAATGGAAGGGGAGAAAGAGAAGCAACCTACATTAACCTTGTAGATTGTTATAGTCACAATAGGTTAAGCTTTGTCAGTGTGCCGTGTGTTACACCCAGTTTACCCTAGGGCAGGGGTGCTCATTACGTTGATCGCGAGCTACCGGTCGATCTCGGAGGGTGTGTCAGTCGATCACCAGCCAGGCATTAAAAAAATAGTCCTAAAAATGAGCGATCATAAATCTTCACAATGACGTCATTTTCGTCACTTGATTGACATTCACGGCACCCGAGGGTCTTCTGAGATGACACTGGCTGCTGCCAGCTCATTAAAATTACCGACTGGAAGGCGAGAAACACTTTATTTCAACAGACTCTGGCGCCGTACCTGTCGTCAAAACTCCAAAGACCGACTGCACAGTTGCATAGTTGCGCTAACAAAATAGGAGTCTCAGAAAGCTGGCGTGCACAAGCTAGCAAGCTACGGAGTTTGCCGACAATGTATTTCTTGTAAAGTGTATACAAAGGAGTACGGAAGCTGGACAAATAAGATGCCAAAAACCAACCACTTTCATGTGGTATTGGACAGAAAGGAGGACTTTTTTTCTCCTCCATTCGAAAATGCGGACCTTATCAGCACCACTGTCTGATTCCTATCAATGCAAGTCATCAGAATCAGGTAATACACCAACTTATATTCTTGTCTTCATGAAAGAAAGGAATCTATATGTGTTAAACATGCTTGTATTATTTTTAAACACCTTTAACTTATTAACAATATTAACTATATGTGTTAAACATGCTTGTATTATTTTTAAACACCTTTAACTTGTTAACAATATTAACTATATGTATTAAACATTCTTGTATTATCATTAAACACCTTTAATTTTTTAACAATATTAACTATGTGTTAAACATGCTTGTATTATCATTAAACACCTTTAACTTGTTAACAATATTAACTATATGTATTTAACATGCTTGTATTATCATTAAACACCTTTAATTTTTTAACAATATTAACTATATGAGTTAAACATGCTTTCATTATCTTTAAACACCCTTTACTTGTTAACAATATTAACTATATGTATTAAACATACTTGTATTATCATTAAACACCTTTAATTTATTAACAATATTAACTATATGTGTTAAACATGCTTGCATTATCATTAAACACCTCTAACTTGTTAACAAAAACATATATTTCATAAATAAGTAAATATAAATTATATATATGAATGAGGTAGATCCCCACGACTTGATCAATTGAAAAGTAGCTCGCCTGCAGAAAAAGTGTGAGCACCCCTGCATTAAACAATGTAACAAGGTTTTCCAAAATAAATCAACTCAATTTATGGAAAAAAAATGCAAACATTGCACTGCCATATTTATTATTGAAGTCACAAAGTGCATTATTTTTTTTAACATGCCTCAAAACAGCAGCTTGGAATTTGGGACATGCTCTCCCTGAGAGAGCATGAGAAGGTTGAGGTGGGTGGAGTTGGGGGGTGGAGGAGGCAGGGTTGAGTTGGGGGGGTAGAGGGTAGCGGGGGTGTATATTGTAGCATCCCGGAAAAGTTAGTGCTGCAAGGGGTTCTGGGTATTTGTTCTGTTGGGTTTATGTTGTGTTACGGTGCGGATGTTCTCCCGAAATGTGTTTGTCATTCTTGTTTGGTGTGGGTTCACAGTGTAGCGCATATTTGTAACAGTGTTAAAGTTGTTTATACGGCCACCCTCAGTGTGACCTGTATGGCTGTTGACCAAATATGCCTTGCATTCACTTGTGTGTGTGAAAAGCCGTAGATATTATGTGACTGGGCCGGCATGCAAATGCAGTGCCTTTAAGGTTTATTGGTGCTCTGTATTTCTCCCTACGTCCGTGTACACAGCGGCGTTTTAAAAAGTCATAAATTTTACTTTTTGAAACCGATACCGATAATTTCCGATATTACATTTTAAAGCATTTATCGGCCGATAATATCGGCAGTCCGATATTATCGGACATCTCTATTTATCACTTATTACTTATTACATATTACTCGTATTGTCCGCGGTATGCAGTGTCCGCGCTCCCACCAGATGTTTTACCTCTACGGTGGAGTGCGGTGACTGGCTTTGTGTTGGCTTGCAGTACGCAGACTGTATTACCGGTACCTTCGCTAAAAAAGGTCATATTTTCATTTGTTTGTCTGTTTGTTAGCAACATAGATTTTTGATGATATGTCCGAAAAAGAAAATTCCTCTTATCTACAAACCCCGTTTCCATATGAGTTGGGAAATTGTGTTAGATGCAAATATAAACGGAATACAATGATTTGCAAATCCTTTTCAACCCATATTCAGTTGAATGCACTACAAAGACAACATATTTGATGTTCAAACTCATAAACTTTATTTTTTTTTGCAAATAATAATTAACTTAGAATTTCATGGCTGCAACACGTGCCAAAGTAGTTGGGAAAGGGCATGTTCACCACTGTGTTACATGGCCTTTCCTTTTAACAACACTCAGTAAACGTTTGGGAACTGAGGAGACACATTTTTTAAGCTTCTCAGGTGGAATTATTTCCCTTTTTTGCTTGATGTACAGCTTAAGTTGTTCAACAGTCCGGGGGTCTTCGTTGTGGTATTTTAGGCTTCATAATGTGCCACACATTTTCAATGGGAGACATGTCTGGACTACAGGCAGGCCAGTCTAGTACCCACACTTTTTTACTATGAAGCCACGTTGATGTAACACGTGGCTTGGCATTGTCTTGCTGAAATAAGCAAGGGCGTCCATGGTAACGTTGCTTGGATGGCAACATATGTTGTTCCAAAACCTGAATGTACCTTTCAGCATTAATGGCGCCTTCACAGATGTGTAATTTACCCATGTCTTGGGCACTAATACACCCCCATACCATCACAGAAGCTGGCTTTTGAACTTTGCACCTATAACAGACCGGATGGTTCTTTTCCTCTTTGGTCCGGAGGACACGACGTCCACAGTTTCCAAAAAGAATTTGAAATGTGGACTCGTCAGACCACAGAACACTTTTCCACTTTGCATCAATCCATCTTAGATGAGCTCAGGCCCAGCGAAGCCGACGGCGTTTCTGGGTGTTGTTGATAAACGGTTTTCGCCTTGCATAGGAGAGTTTTAACTTGCACTTACAGATGTAGCGACCAACTGTAAAGTTAAAAGTTAAAGTACCAATGATTGTCACTTACTGTAGTTACTGACAGTGGGTTTCTGAAGTGTTCCTGAGCCCATGTGGTGATATCCTTTACACACTGATGTCGCTTGTTGATGCAGTACAGCCTGAGGGATCGAAGGTCACGGGCTTAGCTGCTTATGTGCAGTGATTTCTCCAGATTCTCTGAACCCTTTGATGATATTACGGACCGTAGATGGTGAAATCCCTAAATTCCTTGCAATAGCTGGTTGAGAAACGTTTTTCTTAAACTGTTCAACAATTTGCTCACGCATTTGTTGACAAAGCGGTGACCCTCGCCCCATCCTTGTTTGTGAATGACTGAGCATTTCATGGAATCTACTTTTATACCCAATCATGGCACCCACCTGTTCCCAATTTGCCTGTTCACCTGTGGGATGTTCCAAATAAGTGTTTGATGAGCATTCCTCAACTTTATCAGTATTTATTGCCACCTTTCCCAACTTCTTTGTCACGTGTTGCTGGCATCAAATTCTAAAGTTAATGATTATTTGCCAAAAAAAATGTTTTTATCAGTTTGAACATCAAATATTTTGTCTTTGTAGCATATTCAACTGAATATGGGTTGAAAATGATTTGCAAATCATTGTATTCCTTTTATATTTACATCTAACACAATTTCCCAACTCATATGGAAACGGGGTTTGTACTACAAACACACTTCTCCCTAATCCTTCCCTAAATCCTGCCCTTAACGGGGTTCCATGACCCAAGCTTGCCGGTCCCGCGCTGTGCAGAGGATTTTGGGAGACGTTTACTTTCAGAGCGGTTGACGCAAAACTACCAGAAAAAACTACTAATTTTTTTGTTTGATGCCGTCACACATTACGGCATAATTGTGAGTATTTTAAAACATCTACAGTACCGTTACATCCATAATATGTAGGAAAGGGACAATATGGTAAAAAAAATACAATAAATACTTGCTGACCCATTGGAATAGTCAGTGTACGGTTTGTATTGCAGTGTTTAATGTACTCAGAAAATAATCATGCCGAATATATTGACTATTTGCACTTGCAAAAAAAATGTGCTGCTGTTTAAAAAAAAATGCACGCCAGTCACTGGGAGAACATGAAAACTCCACACAGAAAGACCCAGAGTCCGGTAACAAAACAAGGACCTTCTTATTGAGAGGCACACCCACTAACCCCTGTCCACTATGCTACTATTATTCAAATATAAGCTTTTCAAAATACTTATTGTTGACATTTATTATGTCACCATGCATTATACACAAACAACCAGCCATGCGTATTAGTCAAGGTTAAGAGGGCAAATTAAGTTGTATACCTTTTTTGTTTTGGTTTGTTTCCATCCATCCATCCATCCATTTTCTACCGCTTGTCCCTCTCGGGGTCGCGAGGGAAGCTGGAGCCTATCCCTGCTGCATTCAAGCAGAAGGCGGGGTACACCCTGGACAAGTCGCCACCTCATCACAGGGCCAACACAGATAGACAGACAACACTCACCCTCACATTCACACACTAGGGCCAAGTTGTGGCTATGTCCAAAAATATGCTAAAGATAACCACAATATAGCAACGTTTTTTTGCCTTAATTGCTACGCTTATTTTGTTCGAGAAAACCTGTAGCGTTGATGCGCGTGCATGCAGTAGCGTTTGCGTAGCACATTTTCTCGGAACACCGGCAGCACTCATGCAGCCCCACCGCGCGCGCTGGCACCGCCATGCATGCTTAATTCATTGAAGTATTTTGCTCTCATTAGCTATAGTCAGCTCTTCCTTGTCCTCAGAACGCTCTCAGGCTGCTCAGCACCGTCCCCAGGTATCCCCGTCATATTTCCTCCTGCTTATCCCGGATGCTACCATAAATAAAGTCCTCGCTTCCTGTCTTCATTCCCAGCTTTCCACCTTAGTCTATATTCTCAGTGGTGAGCTTCCTGCGCCGGATGCGATTGGGGTGGAGGGAGTGGGGAGGGGCACAAATCCTTCACTCATATTAATGATGTTTTGCTGGGGACAAAGGCATTGAGATGAAAGACGCCGTGTGAGGACGACTTTAATGAGTGCTCTTAAAAATGGCCTTTGTGCGATCATTAAAGACTATTTGCAGAAAAAGACACTTCTTATTATTATCATAGTTTTTATGACGTGTGATAAACAGTTGTAAACGTTAGCGCTTTTAAAGTCGCGATTAGCACGTAAAAAGTAGGTAGAGCATCTTACTTTTTGACTTTTCTCCATGAATTCTGTGAATTTGTTTCCAACTAACGATTTCCTTGGGACCCCCACAGATCTTGCCTCTGGTGCCGCTTTGTCATTATTTTCAATTATGCTGCGACTTGGGGGCACTTCATGAAGTTAACAAAGAAATATGCAATGCAAGTGGAATCTTGGTTCATTATTTGGCCTCATTCACCCCCGAATTAAAATGCATTCTGCTGTGATAGTTACAGTCGTGGTCAAAAGTTTACATCCACTTGTAAAGAACATAATGTCATGGCTGTCATGAGTTTCCAATAATTTCTACAACTCTTATTTTTTTGTGAGCACATACTTGTTTGTCACAAAAAAACACAGAACTTTCCTCAGAAGGTCTAATCTTTGTCCATGTGATGTCAGGTGAAACAAAAATTGAGCTGTTTGGCCACAATACCCAGCAATATGTTTGGAGGAGAAAAGGTGAGGCCTTTAATCCCAGGAACACCATTCCTACCGTCAAGCATGGTGGTGGTAGTATTATGCTCTGGGCCTGTTTTGCTGCCAATGGAACTGGTGCTTTACAAAGAGTAAATGGGACAATGAAAAAGGAGGATTACCTCCAAATTATTCAGGACAACCTAAAATCATCAGCCCGGAGGTTGGGTCTTGGGCGCACTTGGGTGTTCCAACAGGACAATGACCCCAAACACACCTCAAAAGTGGTAAAGCAATGGCTAAATCAGGCTAGAATTAAGGTTTTAAAATGGCCTTCCCAAAGTCCTGACTTAAAAGTGTGGACAATGCTGAAGAAACAAGTCAATGTCAGAAAACCAACAAATTTAGGTGAACTGCACCAATTATGTCAAGAGGAGTGGTCAAAAACTTTACCAGAAGCTTGTCAGAAGCTTGTGGATGGCTACCAAACGCCCCTTATTGCAGTGAAACTTACCAAGGGACATCCATCCATCCATTTTCTACCGAATAGTCCCTTCGGGGTCGCGGTGGGCGCTGGAGCCTATCTCAGCTACAATCGGGCGGAAGGCGGGGTACACCCTGGACAAGTCGCCACCTCATCGCAGGGCCAACACAGATAGACAGACAACATTCACACTCACATTCACACACTATGGCCAATTTAGTGTTGCCAATCAACCTATCCCCACATGTAAGCAAATATTAACATTGCTGTATGTATACTTTTGACCCAGCAGATTTGGTCACATTTTCAGTAGACCCATAATAAATTCATAAAAGAACCAAACTTCATGAATGTTTTTTTGTGACCAACAAGTATGTGCTCCAATCACTCTATCACAAAAAATAAGAGTTGTAGAAAATGTATGTGTATGTAAACTTTTGACCACGACTGTATACAAATATTATAATACAAATCTGCATTAGATTACATTGCACATACAAAGTTAATTATTAAATGTAGTGTTTAGCCTTTTCTTTTATATCAGATTGTGTTTTTGCCACCATGAAAGTTTCCCACTGGGGGAAATATGGCTCTCCGTAAAGGATTAGTATGGAGGCGTAAAAATATTACAAGGTGTAAAACTGTATGTGTGAGGAAATATTGCAAAAGGCTGAGGGAGGGAAATAACACTGCCGGAGTGACTGACAAAGCCCACCAGATCTAGTTGAAAAAATGTGTCATTTTTAAGCAAATATGTTTAATAATCACAGCCGTCAGCTATTTGATATGAAAATTGTGGCGCAAAATGTAAAAGTACCACGTTGATTTCTGGCATTGCATTGCAGTCCTTAAAGAAACACTCTTTTTTTTTTTACCCTTCACCCAAAAAACATATTTTTCTGGTACCTAATGAGACCCTATCCCAGTTGCCATGGAGACTGTCACAAAACTGTCACGTTTCCACTTTTTTCCCCTCGAAAAAAACCCAGTATCGTGTAGCCGCGTGACACGTTTTCAAACCGACGTAATGTTTCTCTCTGAGGTGAAGTTTTCGGTGACTTAAGCCACTCTATACTTTTTGTCATCACACATCCACCGCCTCGCTTTGTCAAAACTTGCAGACGCATCGACCGATGAATAAATAAAAACAAATAAACTGCTACGTGAGACTTGTTAACTTTGTGGTTGACTTTCAAGTGCAATGCCTTTGGCCTACGCAGCAGAATGAAACTATTAAATGATTCCCTTTGTAGAAGACAACATAAAAAGTGTTGTTTTTAAGGCAGAGCACTTGCATGGGTTAGTATTCTCGGCGGAGGCATTGAAATATCATTTTGGCTGACTTGTGTCCATGTGCTGCTGCTCTCTATTCACTCATAAAATAACATATTTTCCAAGATCGAGCCCACCTTTGACTTGCAAGAAAGTAGATTTTTTTTTTTAAGCGAGATTGCGGCGCCAACCTTCAGTGACATCGCAGAATCACAAGAGAGCCGACGAGTTGTTTCATGTCACCAAAGAGGACAGTGACGGATGGCAAAAATATGAGGGATGCACACACTTGTGTGAAGTCAGCCCTCCACCTTGTCCAAATCTGCCCAAACCTGTTCCAAACAATTGTGCTATGTTGTTTGTGCCATCACGGTTTTTTAGTTATTCTAAAATCTGATGTCAATACCCTTATTTTGCCAAAATCTTAATTAGCTTTGAATTAACAATCAGGGAGAACTTGTGACATTTGTGTGAAGTATGTCAACTGTGGTGGCTAATCACTGTATGCATCACTTATTATACATTATTATAACTGATCTTTCTTTTTTGCAACAAGCTAAGTGAATAAGTGTACTTTTCTTAGTTATGTCCACATATTTCTGCCTATTTGGACTATTTCTTTCTACTTAAAGGGAAACTGCACTTTTTTTAAATGTTGCATAACGCAGTGTTTTTCAACCTTTTTTGAGCCAAGGCACAATTTTTGCATTGACAAAAATCCGGAGGCACACCACCAGCAGAAATCATTAAAAAAGGAAACTCAGTTGACAGTAAAAAGTCGTTGTCGCAATTGTTGGATATGACTTTAAACCATACCCAAGCATGCATCAATATAGCTCTTGTCTCAAAGTAGGTGTACTGTCACCACCTGTCACATCACCCCCTGACTTATTTGGACTTTTTTGCTGTTTTCCTGTGTGTAGTGTTTTAGTTCTTGTCTTGCGCTCCTATTTTGGTGGCTTTTTCTCTTTTTTTTGGTATTTTCCTGTAGCAGTTTCATGTCTTCTTTTGAGCGATATTCCCCGCATCTACTTTGTTTTAGCAATCAAGAATATTTCAGTTGTTTTTATCCTTCTTCGTGGGGACATTGTAGATTGTCATGTCATGTTCGGATGTACATTGTGGACTCCGTCTCTGCTCCACAGTAAGTCTTTGCTGTCGTCCAGCATTCTGTTTTTCTTTACTTTTTAGCCAGTTCAGTTGAAGTTTCGTTCTGCATAGCCTTCCCTAAGCTTCAATGCCTTTTCTTAGGGGCACTCACCTTTTGTTTATTTTTGGTTTAAGCATTAGACACCTTTTTACCAGCCTCCCGCTGTTTGCAACATCTACAAAGCAATTAGCTACCGGCTGCCACCTACTGGTATGGAAGAGTATTACACTGTTACTCTGCCAAGCTCAACAACAACACATCATTTGCAGACTATAATTACTGGTTTGCAAAAACATTTTTTTAACCCAAATAGGTGAAATTACAATCTCCCACGGCACACCAGACCGTATCTCACGGCACACTAGTGTGCCGCGGCACAGTGGTTGAAAAACACTGGCATAACGTTCACAATCATTATGAAAGACATGACGTTGATGTTATTATTATTTTCTTTTTTGCTTTCTAAACATTAAATACATTTGATCAAAAGTCGGCTTACAATGGAGCCTATGGGAGCCACGCAATTCTGCCTAATGTACGTATGTATGTAATGTAGTATTGAGTACATTTTTAACAACAGTTAATATTTACGTATTTTGATCATTAACATAAAAAAAGCATTACAACGTTTGTTTTTGTTTTTTTCTTCATCACTGATTATTACTCATTGCAAACTTCATGAGAGCCAACACACATAATAAAACATCACTTACTGTACAAGGTCTACTGTCATTAGGATGCAGACTGCTGGGATGTCCATATATTT
The DNA here is from genome assembly GCF_033978685.3 of Nerophis lumbriciformis. Classification (NCBI taxonomy): domain Eukaryota; kingdom Metazoa; phylum Chordata; class Actinopteri; order Syngnathiformes; family Syngnathidae; genus Nerophis; species Nerophis lumbriciformis. Next base: position 24,082,036 of record NC_084554.2, on the reverse strand, counting down.
CCATTTAGATGAATAATGTCTCATAATCCTCATGGGGATGCTGGGGGGACCAAGCGTCTTTTCGTGTGTTATGGCCATTTTCGAGTCCTAAATGGCTGTCAAAGTGTACCAACTTGTCGGATTACCTACTCAGACGTTTCATGTCCAGGGTCTAGAATAGGGGTCCCTAAACTTTTTGACTCGGGGGCCGCATTGGGTTAAAAAAATGTGGCCGGGGGCCGGGCTGTGTATTTACAGTCGTGATCAAAAGTTTACATACATTTGTAAATAAAATAATGTCATTGCTGTCTTGAGTTTCCAATAATTTCTACAAAACTTATTTTTTTGTGATAGAGTGATTGGAGCACATACTTGTTGGTCACAAAAAACATTCATGAAGTTTGGTTCTTTTATGAATTTATAATGGTTCTACTGAAAATGTGACCAAATCTGCTGGGTCAAAAGTATACATGCAGCAATCTTAATATTTGGTTACATGTCCCTTGGCAAGTTTCACTGCAATAAGGCGCTTATGGTAGCCATTCACAGGCTTCTGGCAAGCTTCTGGTTGAATTTTTGACCACTCCTCTTGACAAAATTGGTGCAGTTCAGCTACATTTGTTGGCTTTCTGACAATGACTTGTTTCTTCAGCATTGTCCACACGTTTAAGTCAGGACTTTGGGAAGGCCATTCTAAAACCTTAATTCTAGCCTGATTTAGCCATTCCATTACCACTTTTGAGGTGTGTTTGGGGTCATTGTCCCGTTGGAACACCCAACTGCGCCCAAGACCCAACCTCCGGGCTGATGATTTTAGGTTGTCCTGAAGAATTTGGAGGTAATCCTCCTTTTTCATTGTCCCATTTACTCTCTGTAATGCACCAGTTCCATTGGCAGCAAAACAGGCCCAGAGCATAATACTGCCACCACCATGCTTGACGGTAGGAATTGTGTTCCTGTGATTAAAGGCCTCACCTCTTCTCCTCCAAACATATTGCTGGGTATTGTGGCCAAACAGCTACATTTCCGTTTCATCTGACCGCAGAACTTTCCTCCAGAAGGTCTTATCTTTGACCATGTGATGTCAGATGAAACAAAAATTGAGCTGTTTGGCCACAATACCCACAATATGTTTGGAGAAGAAAAGGTGAGGCCTTTAATCCCAGGAACACCAAACCTACCACCAAGCATGGTGGTGGTATAGTATTATGCTCTGGGCCTGTTTTGCTGCCAACGTGATGACTGTGCTAGGATTAGCGATAGTGTCAGATTATGAAGGAGGAATGACTGTTAAAAGACGACACCAATTAGAGAGAGAGTGATAAGACATTATATGGTTGATTGACCTTGTTGTATTTTATAAGACTGATTTTGTTGTTGGATTTATGTGTTGTTAAAAATAAGTTCAAATAAAAATAGGTTCAAATAAAAATAAGTGAAATATAAAATATAGGACACTGGCAGTTGAAAGATTCCAAAAAGACGATAGAGGTGAGAAGTGAGAGAAATGTTTAAAAATGGATGAAGAATAGGAAGAAATCAATAAGAATAATTTAATGCAAAATGGAATAAACTAATGCGTACGCCAGATAATGTGGGGGTATTGAAATAAGATATGAAGAAAATGTAGACTGAAGATATACATATATATATATATATATATATATATATATATATATATATATATATATATATATATATATATATATAAATAGCCCTTTTATAAGGGACCCGATCATATATATGTATATATATATGCACTAATTGACTGAAAGAGTGCGCACTTTGCCGATGATGTAAATGGTAAATGCGTCGTTCTTGTGTAGCGCTTTTCTATCTTTTTAAGGAACTCAAAGCGCTTTGACACTATTTTCCACATTCACCCATTCACACACACACACACATTCACACACTGATGGCGTGAGCTGCCATGCACGGCGCTAACCAGGCTCATCAGGAGCAAGGGTGAAGTGTCTTGCTCAAGGACACAACGGACGTGACAAGAATGGTAGAAGGTGGGGATTGAACCAGTAACCCTCAGATTGCTGACACGGCCACTCTCCCAACTTCGCCACGCCGTCCCCACGCCGATGTCACATTATCGATGGGAAAAGGCATTTTTAGACAATATGATTTGCCCGAGCGGCTAGGCGACACCGAAAGTAACAAGCGGTAGAAAAGGAATTAGAAAGGACGGATTAAAAATAATAATAATAATAAATAAAAAAGATTAAAAAATAAATACATTTAAAAAAACAAAAAAACAATATATATACAAACCTCGTTTCCATATGAGTTGGGAAACTGTGTTAGATGTAAATATAAACGGAATACAATGATTTGCAAATCCTTTTCAACCCATGTTCAATTGAATACACTTCAAAGACAAGGTATTTGATGTTCAAACTTATAAACTTTCTTTTTTTTTTTTGTAAATAATAATTAACTTAGAATTTCATGGCTGCAACATGTGCCAAAGTAGTTGGGAAAGGGCATGTTCACCACTGTGTTACATGGCCTTTCCTTTTAACAACACTCAGTAAACGTTTGGGAACTGAGGAGACACATTTTTTAAGCTTCTCAGGTGGAATTCTTTCCCATTCTTGCTTGATGTACAGCTTAAGTTGTTGAACAGTCCGGGGATCTCCATTGTTTTATTTTAGGCTTCATAATGCGCCACACATTTTCAATGGGAGACAGGTCTGGACTACAGGCAGGCCAGTCTCGTACCCGCACTCTTTTACTATGAAGCCATGTTGATGTAACACGTGGCTTGGCATTGTCTTGCTGAAATAAGCAGGGGCGTCCATGGTAACGTTGCTTGGATGGCAACATATGTTGCTCCAAAACCTGTATGTACCTTTCAGCATTAATGGCGCCTTCACAGATGTGTAAGTTATCCATGTCTTGGGAACTAATAAACCCCCATACCATCACAGTTGCTGACTTTTCAACTTTGCGCCTATAACAATCCGGATGGTTCTTTTCCTCTTTGGTCCGGAGGACACTACATCCACAGTTTCCAAAAACAATTTGAAGGTCGAGGCTAGCGCTGAGATGGCGTCATCAACTGTGGAGAAGTTGCTGGATAAGATACTCGAGTCTATGAACAAATGTTTTGACATGCTTGAGGAAAAGCTTGAGGCTCTTACAAGCAAGCAGGCGGCATTGACCAACAGATTGGAGGACATGTATGGCGTCACATTAGTGCCAAAAATCCGAGCGCATAAAAACTGTTATCGCGTGCTGATTCTCCACTTCGTGCGCGCGTGCGACACCCTTTTGCCCGCGCGTGTTGCCTTTCTGTGCGCGCGCGCCGTCTCGGTCTGTGCGCTCTCTGTGTACTCCTGGCATCTCTCCTCGCGCTGTCATGTTTCTTTTTGGCACTTTGGGGGCGGGTATGCTTAGACGGCCCCTCCTTTCTGATTGGCTCTGAGCATTTTTCATATGACCAATGATTCTCCAGCGTAGCAACGTTGTAGCCATCTTACCTCGGACAGCTAGCCTCAATCATTACATTGATGTCAATGGTACATGTACTAATTAAATTACCATAACTTGCTCGATTTTCGACCAATTTAGAAACGGTTTGCCTTGTTACAAATCTTATTACATGTAGATATGACATAGGATGCTGTACCTGTTGAAATTACCTCTTTCGCTTTAAAAAAAAAAAAGACTTAATTGTGCAACATAGTTGTGTAGGGTCAGTGTTAGTCAGTTCTCTGATTATTTTAAACTGTTTCAGAATACATTATTAAAAGGCTATTTTTAACATTTTAAAAACAAAATTCAAAGATTATTTCATTAATTTTATGGCTGAATCAAAAGAAATTCCATAAATTAGAAAACAAATGTTCAAGAAGAAGTGAAAATATAAAATAATGTTATGGTTGGATGTTTTTGCTGGTGGACCAGTTCTGGCTGAAAGATGTGATTATGGTGTTTGTTGTCTTATTATTTATTTGGGTCACATTTTGTATTACTCTGTATTGTGTTTATGTGGTATGAAATAACCTTCATCAGCGCGCGACATGTTTTTTTCCACTTCTTCCTCCGTAAATCTTGATACATATTGACGATGACCCGCCCTGCGAGACTTCTGATTGGCTCTGAGCATTTTTCGCCTGACCAATCAGAAAGAAGGGGCCATCTAAGCATACCCGCCCCCAAAGTGCCAAAACGAAACATGACAGCGCACAAAAGGCACCACGCGCGTGCAAAAGGGTGTCGCGCGCGCACGAAGTGGAGAATCAGCGCGCGATAACAGTTTTTATGCGCTCGGATTTTTGGCACTAATGTGACGCCATAGACATGGAGCAGCAAGGTTCCGACCACGAGCGTCTTATTGAAGCGCTCGAACCAAAACTGACTGAAACGCAGAAGAGCAATGAGAAATTGGCAGCTAAAATAGACGAATTGGAAGGGCGCTCAAGACGTAATAACATAAAGATAGTCGGGATACCAGAGCAAGAAGAAAAAGGAAGACCTACGGATTTCGTTGAGGACCTGATACCAAAGTTGTTTGGAGCGAGTAACTTCTCCAAGCCAGTGGTGGTGAAGACAATAACGTGTCCCGCTCGCTCGCTATGGTGACGGCAAGCGCCCCAGGAGCATCATCGCAAGAATACACTTCTACCAGGACAAGGAGCTACTTCTTCGACTGAGCCGCGGCCAGGAACTGATCTACAACGGCCTGCGCGTCTTCCTGTTTCCAGACTACACTGCCGAGGTGACAGCGCAAAGACGGGCCTTTTGAGAGGTAATGAACATGCTGCGGGAGAAGGGAATCAAGTTTATGCTACGTTTTCCAGCTCGCCTGCATGTGGAGTACAACGACCAGATAAAGGTGTTTACCTCTCCTACAGACACTAAGACCTTCATTATAAAACATCTTAGTGGCTAATCATCAATAACGGGTCTACCACACAAGGCTTATGATAAGCATAAAGCAGAAATATTCACCGGAAGACGCAGGAAAAATAAAAAAATTAAACACTTTTCTGCCAAGCTATTGCTTGGAGCAGTGAACGCAACTACTAGCATGCGCCCTGGGGGACTTTTGGACTGGGGAATTGACCAACACGACGTCTTATGGACAACATCACAATGGAGATTTCACTCCAAAACATTGAACTACACACGATGGGGATAGAGGGAGGGGGGAACAATGGGGTGTGAGTGTTGTTTATGTGTGAATCTGAGCATGAATGTGGAGGAGTGAGGTGCACAGTCATATTTCAACTTACCAACTTCATGTAAAGATAAAATACCCTAAAAAACTTTAATGTCAACTTGTAAAAAAAAAAATCACACCAGTTTCATGGGGAATGTTAGGGGCTTAGCCAAAAATATTAAAGCAGGGAAGGTTTTTTCACACTTAAATTCATTAAAAGCAAATGTTTTATTCTTACAAGAAACACATCTCTGTAAAGACAATCAACACAAACTTAAAGCTAGCTGGATATCTCAGGTTTATCATGCACCGTTTACTTTACAAGCGAAAGGTGTAGCCATTGTACTTCATAAAAATGTGCCTTTCATACATACATCAAAAATAATTGACCCTAACGGAAGATTTATTTTATTAAATGGTCATATTACATCCTACCCCATACTTGCCAACCTTGAGACCAAGAAATACTTGACTTTCAGTGAATTGTTGTTTATTTAATGTTTATTTATATAGCCCTAAATCACAAGTGTCTCAAAGGGCTGCACAAGCCACAACGACATCCTCGGTACAGAGCCCACATAAGGGCAAGGAAAAACTCACCCCAGTGGGACGTCGATGTGAATGACTATGAGAAACCTTGGAGAGGACCGCATATGTGGATACCCCCCCCCTCTAGGGGAGACCGAATGCAATGGATGTCGAGTGGGTCATATATATATATTTATTTTATTTTATATATATATATATATATATATATATATATATATATATATATATATATATATCAGTGACGTGCGGTGAGGTTGATGGCTGGTGAGGCACTGACTTCATCACAGTCAGATTTACAAACATATGAACCCTAAAGAGTATCTTATTCACCATTTGATTGGCAGCAGTTAACGGGTTATGTTTAAAAGCTCATACCAGCATTCTTCCCTGCTTGGCACTCAGCATCAAGGCTTGGAATTGGGGGTTATTAAATCACCAAAAATTATTCCCGGGCGAGGCGCCGCTGCTGCCCACTGCTCCCCTCACCTCCCAGGGGGTGATCAAGGGGATGGGTCAAATGCAGAGGACAAATTTCATTACACCTAGTGTGTGTGTGACAATCATTGGTACTTTAACTGAACTTTAACTTTACACATACAAACTGTAGCACACAAAAAAGCACATTTAATAAAAAAAAACGTTATTATGGTCTTACCTTTACTTATAAAATAAATCCATGAGCCGCTATTGTGCTGGATTAATGCAATCCCTGACGAGAGTGTTATATCAACTAAAGCCCTCACTTAAACTTTCCACGTGCAAGATTGAATCTATTTAAAAAAGTGTAACGGAGGGTTTATAAATGTCGCCTATACTGTATGAAACTACAAAATAACAAACACGGAGGCTCCAGTTTACACGAGGACCACTTTATTTACCTTCTTTCAAAAACTTCCGCTCCACTCCAACGTGTCGTCACTTCCGTTCTTAGCGCCTTCAAAATAAGAGCTCAAGGCATATACTGTATAACAGCGCATAACAGGAACTTAACATCACAAAGAGGAAAGCCCATAAAAATAGGTTACAAAAGTTATTTAATAAGAAGCCAAAAAGTGCAAAAACAATAATGTTCGTGTTGGAGGAGTTGTGAATTAGGTACACCTGCAGTCTGCAGGTGTACCTAATGTTGTGGCCCTGCAGTCATTCACAACTCCTCCAACACGAACATTATTGTTTTTGCACTTTTTGGCTTCTTATGAAATAACTTTTTTAAATAGATTCAATCTTGCACGTGGAAAGTTTAAGTGTGGGCTTTAGTTGATATAACACTCCCATCAGGGGTTGCCGTGCATTCTACGGCGGGGGTGCAGGAGGCGAGCCTCAGCCAGTGCGTCTTTTGCAGCCGTTTTATGATCGCTCAGCACAAGAAATACTTTACACACATACAGTTGTTGACAAAATACACCGTACATTATATACCTCAGCTAACTAAACTATGGAAATGTATAATATAGTTCATATAGCAATACGGTCTCACTGCACAGCAGACCAGCAGTTAGCCGAGTCCGCAATCCATGTTGAGGCACAACGCAGTGACGTGCCTCAACTGGCTGCTGTTCACCGCACGTCTCTTCTCAGTATTTGAATGGCAAATGTGAAAATTCAGCGATTTTAAATAAAAATAATCTATAACGGGTGAAGTTAAATGGAAAATAACTTTATAGTATAATCACTGGATACATATAACAATTTAATAAAAAAAAAATATTTTTACATTTTTTTTCTTTCCATGATGGCAGATGAGGCCCCGCCTCACCTGCCTCTAGTGACTGCACGTCACTGATATATATATATATATATATATATATATATATATATATATATATATATATATATATATATATATATATATATATATATATATATATATATATATATAAAATAAATACTTGAATTTCAGTGTTAATTTATTTACACATATACACACATCTACTCATTGTTGAGTTAAATGATAAATGATAAATGGGTTGTACTTGTATAGCGCTTTTCTACCTTCAAGGTACTCAAAGCGCTTTGACACTACTTCCACATTTACCCATTCACACACACATTCACACACTGATGGAGGGAGCTGCCATGCAAGGCGCTAACCAGCACCCATCAGGAGCAAGGGTGAAGTGTCTTGCTCAGGACACAACGGACATGACGAGGTTGGTACTAGGTGGGGATTGAACCAGGGACCCTCGGGTCGCGCACGGCCATTCTTCCACTGCGCCACGCCGTCCCCGTCCCCGTGAGTTAAGGGTTGAATTGTCCATCCTTGTTCTATTCTCTGTCACTATTTTTCTAACAATGCTGAACACCCTCTCTGATGATGCATTGCTATGTGGCACGCACAAAAGTGCTTTCATCAAATGCAATGGAGTCTGGAATCTTCCATCTCTCCCTAGCATGGCCCAAAACCGGTCAATCTTTGCTTCCTGAGGAAGATCTTCACTGCCAAGCACTACTTCTTCCCGGAGGCTATCCAGGTCCAATCGCAGCTGCGGCTTGGAACTTACAAGCGTATTTCTTCATCTTACTCGTCGTCGGCGTCGCCACGGCCGTATCTTCCTCGTTCTTCTGCTTCGTCTCCTTGTTGTGTGCGCAGTTGTGCACTGCACTCTCTAAAAGCCGTAGATGTTATTGTCACATATGCATGTACAGTAGATGGCAGTATTGTCCTGTTTAAGAGTGTCACAACATTGCTGTTTACGGCAGACGAACTGCTTTACGGTAGACGAAAACGTGACTGCTGTTGTTGTGTGTTGTTACCGCGCTGGGAGGACGTTAATGAAACTGCCTAACAATAAACCCACATAAGAAACCAAGGACTCGCCCTCGATCATTCTACAATTATAACGTGATTGGGCAGGCACGCTGTTTATATTGTGGGAAAGCGGACGTGAAAACAAGCTCACTCAGGTCCGCCTGAATTTCGGGAGATTTTCGGGAGAAAATTTGTCCCGGGAGGTTTTCGGGAGAGGCGCTGAATTTCGGGAGTCTCCCGGAGAATCCAGGAGGGTTGGCAAGTATGAGATAGATATATATACAATATCTGGGTATTTTTTCTAATAATGTCTATACTGTAAACCTTGAGCTGTTGAAGTTCAAGTGCACCTCTCTCCTCAAGTGTGCATGTGCGTGTGTATGAGTGGATGTGTGCCTGTATGAAGGGTTTGTGTAAACAAAGTATGACTGTCAAATGTGATTTTAACTGTAAAATTCAAGCAAAAAAAGTACAAAAGTAGCTAAAACTAATGTTTGTTTGTGCTCATAAAATATGCAGAGACTTCTCCCACCCCCACCAAGGACTGTTTTCACTGCTGGACTCTAGAAAGAGGTTCTGCAGCCTCCATAGCAGAACCTCCAGATTCTGTAACAGCTTCTTCCCTCAGGCCATCAGACTCTTGAACGCATCATAACAATCCCCTCAATTCCCCCCCAAAAACGGATGAACTCGCTGGAATATAAAGACAATATAACATACATCCATAAACGTGGATGCATATGCAAAAGTGCAATATATTTATCTGTACACTAATCTATTTATTTATATCTGCACCTTATTGCGCTTTTATCCTGCACTACAACGAGTTAATACAACAACATTTCGTTCTTATCTGTAGTGTAAAGTTCAAATTTGAATGACAGTAAAAGGAAGTCTAGTCTCTAAGGCCCTGCATATGCATATCGAAAGGAAGAACTAGAATTCAGCTCAAATAATGCAGTCATTTTTTTTCCCTTCCTCTTCACACATTACCCACAAATGTCCTCATTTCTCTTTGCACATATTTTGGTCCGCTGAACCGTGCGAGACGGCCTCCTTCGTGGCGAGCAGATCCAGACGTCAATCAAGCGGCGCCCGCTGTGCCTCCCCGAGAGTGACAGGTGATGCAGATGCACATTTTTTCGAAGTGGTTGCACTGCTGGCAAAAAAAAGCAACAACAATACGGACGGACCGCGGGAAGCGTAGCAGTACGCAGCGTTTTTTTCTCAAACCAGACAGGGGACACCTAGCGCAATGAGCGCGGGATCGCCCCAACATGGCGAGGGAATGACAATATGGGGCTGACGGCGCGTAGATAGCATCATGGTTAATAATGACCTGCCAATTTTGTACAGAGGACATCAGAGGTTGCACACAAAGACGTCTGGGACGCCCAAGGGGTCAGCAGAGATACTGCAGGTGGGTACGTGAAAAATATATACATTTTTTTACATATATTTTTTTGTATTCCACAAAATGTTTTCAAACATTTAAATGTCTCTAAAGTACATTGATCCAACGCATTGTTGTATAGTTTAGAAATGGCAGTGGCATATGTCCACAAAATAAAAACTTGAATGAATAATCATATTTTATTTATCAAGTTAGTATTTAAGATTACTTGCCATTAGTACACTAATTATCAGCTGCGATTAGCGGCACTAGCTGGTAAGCTAGTTGTCAACAAACAATTTGTGGGCTAGGTGTCTGCTAGCATTTAGCATGCTAGTGGTCAGCTACCGATTATTGTGTTAGTTGTCAACAAGCAATTAAAGGCGCAAGCTGCCAGCTAACAATCAGTGTGCTTTTGTCAGCTAGCGATTAGCATGCTAGTGGTCAGCCAGCATTAAGCACCCTAGTGGTCAGGTAATGATTAATGCACTTGTGGTCAGAAAACGATTAGTGCATTAAGGGTCAGCTAACAACTAGTGTGGTATTTGTCTGCTTGCAATTAGCAACGCAAGCTACCAGCTCACAATTACTGTGATAGTTGTCAGCTAGCAATTAGTGCGCTAGTTGTTAGCTAACGATTACTGCACTAGTTGTCAGCTAGCAATTAGGGCGCAAACTGCCAGCTAACAATAAACATACCAGTTGTCAGCTAGTTATTAACGGCACTGTACTGTATAATTTGAATATTTTTATTTTGCACCAAAATTAAATACCTTTAGGACCAGATATATAAGTAGGTGGACCCCGCTCCTTCTCTCATTAATTTTGGGGGTCCTTTTGCTTTAAATAAAACTTGAAGAACCTGGTATAATACATTGAAATATATTGCACAGCACAGCAACAATATTATTAAACCACGATGGCGCAAATAACGTAAGCAACATTTTCAAGTGCATGCAGAGGTAGCTACCACTGCTGCCATCATGTGAGGTTAATAAAAGCAAACACCAGAAAGTTGACTATAGCCTCAATAGGACGGCACAGTCTGGGGGCCAAGAAAAAAATTACTTTATAGCCGATAAGCACATATACACATGTTGACACAGAAACCACAAGACTTGCAACAGGAGGAGAGGGGATCTAGCCCAAAGCTGCCAGCCACTAGGGACGCTGCTCCGTTTTCCGTCATAACACGTGGGGTGAAGTGCTGAAGGTGTGGGATGGGGGTGGGTTACCTGTGTGTGTGGCATGTATTTTCCATGAATGCATGTGTGTGCAAGCCTGCAGCATATCTCTGTTCCGTGACATTGGTTCTCTCGCAAAAGCCAGTCAGGTCAACAAAAGTCAACAAACAACAGGTGTGCGTCCATGAGAGACAGGGAAATAGTTTGTTGCATCTTAATCTAAACTTCATTTAAGTCTGATTCTGGCTCGAGAACTGCCAAGGAGAATACGCCATGCCCTCAATATTGGCCGCACTTGTCTCAATTCCTCAACTGTTATTATTCAGGATAAAGATGGTGGTATAATGCTGTGAGGATCTATTTGTTGCAAAAAAAAAAACTGGCTACTGTCATCTGTAACCACACCAAAACATTAGCTAACTCAAGTGTGCTCCTCGGCAGACACCCACACATACTCAGTCAGGAATCATGTTATGTACAAAGACAGTGGAAAATAACATAACTATTTTTTCTGCACATAACTGCCAGGTGGGTACAATATCAGCTCAGCGGCCTTGTGGTTAGAGTGTCCGCCCTGAGACTGGGAGGTCGTGAGTTGAAACCCCGGCCGAGTTATACCAAAGAGTACAAAAAATGGGACCCATTGCCTCCCTGCTTGGCACTCAGCATCTAGGGTTGGAATTGGGGGTTAAATCACTAAATGATTCCCGAGCGCTGCGCACGCTGCTGTTCAAATGTAGAGAAAAAATTTCACCACACCCAGTGTGTGTGTGTGACAATCGTTGGGACTTTAACTTCAACTTTAACTTTATATCCTGTATCATGTTAAAGGATCCACACTTATAAACGTTAATGTCACGGCCCGGGCGCATTGGCATGCGCATTCTTCAATAAACCCCACGGAGCGCACCTCGGGACATGCCCACGGCCGCTCATCTCCTGCACGCATCACTCCTGCGGCAGCCGGCAGCTCCAATCATTCACCGGCAATCAGTGCACCTGAAGCTGATCATCAGAGGACTGCCTTCAAAAGCCTGCTCAACCTGCAGATCGTAAATCAGCTGTTCGAGTACCGTAAGTCACGTCATGCTCAATGCAACTTTGCTCTCCCTCTCTTTGTGTGTTTTCCCCTCCGAGTTTCACTATGCGTTTTCCTATGTCGTTCCCGCAGTATCCTCCGTCACCTTGGAAGTGAGCTGTGCGCCTCACTTCCCTGGAACCCCTCTGGATTCTGACTGCCTCCCTCGATCCTCGACCCCCGCTCTGGACACGGTCCTGTTGATGCCTTGCTATACCCCCCGGACTAACTGCCTGTCTCACGGACCTCCGAGCTCTGCCTTGTCCCTCCTCTCATTCAACATTTGCGGTAACACTCAGCAGTTAATTCACACACAGAGTCTTACACACACACGCACTCCCTTGGATTTTGTCACACCCCATACACTTGTTAATTAATATATTGTTTGTTATTATATATATATATATATATATATATACATATTTATATATATAATAAATCATAGAGCTATATTGCCCCCTTTTGGTCTGTGCCATTTCACTCCCCCTGCAAACATAACAGTACGTTCTGGCCAATTTATTAGGGACCAGACGGCACAGTTTTTTTCTTAGTCCCGCTCCCAGTGCCTCTAGCCCTGCCCCCAGTGACTTTGGCCCTCTCACAATGTTGTTTTCTTTGCCCTCTGCCCTGGGGAATTTTTCTAGCCCTCCACAACATTCTTTTAAAGGTCTGTTTAAATTTGAGACAGGGTTAGAAGACGTTAGAGGACGCCCACCTCCCACCTTAATGACTGTACCTCAGTCGACAGGAAGCGTCTGGCATACGCTTTTGGAGGGGGGGATAGTACTGGTGGCTGTGCTGGTGTGGTACCACAGCTGCGCCCACCCCCTGCTAGACCCCCACCACTTGTTCTTTGGCAGGCCAAACTGCAACCACCAGCAAGCCCACTACCACCAGTCTTTCAGTTTGACTGGCCTCATCCACCAACCAGACTATCAGCACCCGCTCCAAGGCTGGCCCCCGAGTCTGCACCCGCTCCAAGGCTGGCCCCTGAGCCAGCACCCGCTCCAAGGCTGGTTCCCGTACCAGCACCCACTACAAGGCTGGTTCCCATACCAGCACCCGCTCCCGGACTGGTTCCCGTACCAGCACCTGCACCCGGACTGGTACCCGTACCAGCACCTGCACACACACACACACACACACACACACACACACACACACACACGCACACACACACACTCCCTTGGATTTTGTCACACCCCATACCCTTGTTAATTAATATATTGTTTGTTATTATATATATAGATATCTATATCTATATATATAATATATCATACAGCTATATGTCTCACTCCCCCTGCAAACATAACAGTTAATACCTAAGCAACTGGTTTTATTATTGAGATCAAAAAGTTGCTATTACTTTGGCTCGAAGATCAAAATCAACAGCTTCTACATTTTCCTCACTCTAAACCACAGAAATATCAATGTATTAATTGCTGTATTACCGTTTTTTTTTTTTAATTTCCTGTATTTGGTGTTTATTTTACTCTATTTATATCCCGCTATGCGTACAATGTGATTCAAGTTTAAAATCAGACTTCCAGTACACTGTACAAAAAAATCTTGATTTTACAGTTAACTGGCAGCTCAATCGCAAAAATGTTACCCCAAAATGTACAGTGTTTTTTACACCAAATAGCTGTAATGGAAAAACGATACCACTGTAATATTTACGGAAAATTCTGCCGCCTGAGCTGCCGGTTATTTAACCGTAAATTATATTGTAGTTTTTACAGTTGGTTACTATAAATTGAAAATAGTACCACTTTTATTTTTTAACAGTAAAATTCTGACGACGAAGACGCCATGTTTTTTAAACATAAAATCAATGGTCGTTGTTTTTACAGTGCATTACTGTAAATGCAAAAACAGTACCGCTGTAATTTTTACAGAAAACATTCTGGCGACTGAGCTGCCAGTTTGATATCGTAAATTCGGTTTTACAGTGCATTTCTGTAAATGTAAAATAAACGACACCGCAGTAACTTTTACAATAAAATTCTGGCGGCTGAGCTGGCAATTTTTTACAGTGTTTCCTGTATATGGAAATACAGTCCCACTGGTATTTTTACAGACAGTATTTTACCGTAAAAGAAACAAAAAAAACCTTTTGAAAATACTGCATCTGGCTCTATTCCTCGGCCTTCACAAAGGTCTACAGGGTGCCATTCAAGTTTAAGCTGTTTCGATGTTGATGATTAATCCCAGCATCTGGTCAAGGTTACCCCATGCCCTCGTCTGCTGTTGAGTCACTGTGCTTGTGCGAGTGTGTGTGTGGTGGCGTGGACAACCCCCATAAGGTTGAGGGGTGTTGTCAGAGGGTAGCAGTCAGACCTTGTTGTCCTAGCGAGGAGAGAGTAGAAGGAGAAAGGAGGCTAAGATAGGCCAACGTCTGTCTGCAGGCAGGAGGCCACGGGGCAGGTGTAAGGTGAGGGGAAGTGAAGCGAGAGTGTTGTGCGTGCGTGCGTGCGTTCGCGTGTGTGTGTATGTGTGTGTGTGTGTGTGTATGCGGCTGACTCAGAAAGCCTTCAGCAACCGTCCCTCACCCTTTCTTCCTCTCGACGAGCCTCTGGCAAGCAGCAAACATACACATACTGTACAAGAAAAGCAGCGTGAAGAATTAACACATCCTCTCAAAGTAAATTAAAGAGTGAAATGCTTCCCTCGGTGGCAATGGCACCTCGCCATTGTAGCTAGCCAGAAATATATTTGGCATATATTGCTGAGAAATGTCTGCATCTCCTCAGAATAAATCATAATAAACATATATTCTTTTTGGCCTCCCTCTTGCTTTCTTTCTCTCGTTGTTCACTTGACTAAATTGCTCTATGGGTATTTTGACAAGGACAGGTGCTATTTATAGATTTACTTTTGGCTACCAAGTATAATATGATCCAAAATATTACAATACCTACTCAAAATTAGGATGACTATGGGAAATTTTTAAATCTCTTGTTTGATCTCATGGTAAAGGTCCACTATTGCACAAAAATAGACTTGGATGTTCCGATGAGAGTTTGATTCCAATTCTGATCATACACATGTTTAAAGTTTAAAGTACCACTGATAGTCACACACAAACTTGGTGTGGTGAAATGATCGTCTGCATTCGACCCATCCTTGTTCCACCCCTTGGGAGGTGAGAGGAGCAGTGAGCAGCAGCGGTGGCCACACTCGGGAATCATTTTGTGAGACCTGTGCATTTTTAAATTTATGTTGAGTATTTGTAAGAATAATTATGTGTGAGTTATCACACAACTCTTATGCTTAAAGGCTGTATCTTAGAGCTTAGGGCGAGACTGTGACTGAGTGTGCAGCTCCATGCGTTCTCCACATGAGCTAAATTGAACTCTATCTCTGCATGATTCCTTGCTTCTTGTCTGTTTAATAGATGTCATCAGTGTTCGAACCTGACAGTATTACTGACAGATAATAAATGTCAACACAATATTTAAACTCATTTCTTATTACCTGACACATGGAACGTGACACATTGGGCTGTGCACCATACACTTTAGATAGAGTGTTGAATATCTTAAAATGTGTTTTGTATCAATTCTAACTTTTACCACAGTGCCAGTTGCTATAAAGAATGTCACTTTCAATCATTTTTAGCAAACTGCATTACAAAATGATAAATCCCCCAACTTCTTCTCACCCAAAATCCACCCAGGAATGGGGCCATATGAATCCCTTTCCTATTGTACAATGTTTTGATCAATGATTGTCCAGGGAATTATTCCCTGAGTTTATAAACATTAAGAAAAACAACAACAAATGTCTTATGAGAAAATTTAAATTTGGACTTAATCACTCTTGCATGGATTATATACTGATACTACCCTCCAGAATCGAGGTTTGGTCTTTTGCGCACAGTATGAATAATCACTGTTTTGAATGCTAGGGTAATAGCACCAGAGGGAAGTGATGAGTTAATCATATTTAGCACTGACGGTCCTATTATTATAAACACAAATATTTAGGATCGTTTTTTTGTAGCGGATGAGATTGGAGTAGTAATTGGTTTTAGCTAAATTAGGAGCGTCTTTATGAGTTGTTAAACTATCACTCCATGCTTGATGGAAAACCTCAAGTTTAGTCGCACTCCATTTGCATTCCAGCTTTCTACATGATAGTTTAAGACCTCTGGTTTGTTCTTTGAACCAGGGGGTACACCTTTTAGGGGCCTTTTTTAGCTTTAGTGGTGCTATACTATCAATGGCGTTGCGCAGGGCATAGTTCAAGTTGTTAGTGAGGTTATCAATAGAGCCAACACAATTTGGGAATGGTGCCATTACCGAAGGCAGTAGGCCATTAAGAGTCATAGTTGTGACAGCATTATTGTTGCGGCTGCTAAAGTAATGGTTATTAGTAGCTTGTTGACAAAGTGTCAGAATTAATAAGGTAGTAATCGGACATTACTTTAGTGTACGGGAGTACCATAACTTTAGAGGTGGTGACACCCCGGACAAGGACTAGGTCTGACGGGGTATTCATTTGGATGTTAAAATTGCTCATTATAATTACATTATCTGCGTGCATCACTAGATCAGCTACAAACTCAAAGATGTTGCTGATAAAGTCCGTACCATAAAGTACCAGTTCACACACTGTCCTCCTCAATAGACTGCACAGTATTGGCATCACAAACACACCCCTTCACTGGTTTAGATAATATCTCTCCGACCGCACTCAGTTTGTTAAACTCCGTTGATAAGTCCCCTTACTCTCCTCTGGTGTGCCCCAGGGCTGTGTCCTGGGTACCCTGCTTTTCATCATCTACATTCTAACTCTTGAAAATATTTTCCATGAATTTCAAATACATTTTCCCTCACTTATGCAGATGACACCCAGCTCTACTTCTCTACCAAACACACTGCTTCTCTTCCTCCTTCCTCCCTTACAGACTGCCTCACGGAACTCAAGCGGTGGTTCTCATCAAATTTCCTCCAACTCAACAGCAATAAAACCAAAATATTACCTGTAGGTACCGAATCCATTTTAGCCAAAAACAAAAGCTTGTGCATCACTCTCTGCAATTCCTCTGTCTCATCCTCCTCCTAAGAGTCTAGGTGTCATCCTCGACAGCACACTCTCTTTTCAAGCCCACATAAGCAACATGACCCGATCTGCTTACTTTCATCTATGCAAAATTAATCGCCTTCGCCCATCCTTTCCCCTCATACTGCTGCCATACTGGTTCATAGCCTTGTCACCTCTCGCCTGGACGACTGCAACTCTCTCCTGTTTGGTCTCCCTCACAAGTTGCTCAACAAACTTCAGCTTCTCCAGAACTCTGCTGCCCGGCTAATCACCAGAACCCCCTCAATCCAACACATCACTCCAGTTCTGCAGCAACTTCATTGACTACCCGTCATACACCGTCTCAATTTAAAATAATTCTCCTCACTTTCAAAGCTATCGATAAACTTGCCCCGTCATATCTTTCTTACCTGCTCCATGTTGCCACGCCCTCACGTTCCTTAAGATCCTCATCATCCATCGATCTCACTGTCCCTGAATATAGACTGTCCACTATGGGGGCCCAAGCCTTCAGCCAATCAACCCCTCATCTTTGGAACTCACTTCCACCAGACCTTCACAGTATGGACTCAATTTCCCTCTTTAAATCAAGACTCAAAACACACCTATTCCTGACTGCTTATTCAGTGTAAATGTTATCTGTCTTTGTTGTTGTTGTTTTTATCCAATTGATTTTCTTCTTTTGTTTTTGTACGGTGTCCTTGAGTGCCTAGACAGGTGCCATATAAGTAAAATGTATTATTATTATGTATTATTAATAGGGCCCAGGGGGGCAATATATATAACAGCCAGATGGAGAGGTAACGGTGTAACAGACCTCATAGGAACCACCTCAAATTATTTACATGTGTTACTTAGGTTAGGTCTAAGATTAAAGGGGAACTGCACTTTTTTGGAATTTTGCCTTTAGTTCACAATCATTATGAAAGACAAAAAGACATTTTTTTTTTTTTGGCTTTCTAACATTTAACAATCGTCTCGTTCTTGGTGGCTAGCAATGCAGCTAACGGGAGCAATCAATTCTACCACTGAATCACTTTAAAAATACATTCAAAAACCGTCAACAATACTAAATTTACGTTCCGTAACCTGCATAATCACCAAACTGTAGCGACATTTTTATTGTAACAGCGAACACTGAGGAACTATTTTTCTAGCGTACTAACACATTGGCGTGCTGCGGTATTAGTCGTAGAAGCCAACTATGGCAAGAGATAAGCTAGCTTGTACGTCAGCGCGAAACGCGTTTGTAATGCACAACACTGCGATACGACACCAATATGTACTAACTGAAAAATATGAACAATCATATTACAGTATCTGTAAAGTATTAGCCCACATTTCATGTTTTGTTTGTACACAGCGAGTCAGAGAGCATATCTACTGTAGTTGTAATGACACGTGCTGCATGTATCATGATTGATATTAAAGTGTGACTCACTCGATGGACAGTTTGTCTGGTCCAGCTGGTCCAGATGTTTCCTGTCGATTTTGGGTAAGCAATCCATTTATGTCGAAATAGCATGGCTTCAAGTTCCACATTTTGCAGCTTCAATTCACTTTCACTTTACTCTCTCGGATTCCGTCTGCTCCAATGTCTCACTCTTCCTTCGTGCTGGCTTCTTGAAGCGGTAGTTCATCCTCTACAAATTCAGATTCAAAAGTATAGGGTTATGAATCCTCATTTGTCCAAAAATAGTAGTCCTCCTTATTTGTTACCTAGTTTGCCATGATTACAACACACAAAAGCATTTTGTATCCGTAATTAAGAACACACTGGAAGTCAGCATGCACTGCAATGGAAATGGAAATAAATGCGCAGACTAATTAGTTCCGGCAATGTTTAAAATGACGAAAATATGGTACGGTAAATATTGTAAATATTACATATTGTTATGAACGTGTATGTTACTAAAATATATATACACTTGCAGTGTGTATACAAAACGTTAATGGAGGGTTTTGAAGTTGTTATAGAGGGCTTTGAATGCTACAATGGTGACCCCCATTAGTCGCACTTTCCAAGCGTTTATCATCTTTAAAATCCCCTCCCAAAAAGACGTGTGCTCTTGTCTCTCATAATGTTTGTGAACAATAAGCAAAATTCCCCAAAAAGTTCAGTTCCCCTGTAGGTTTTCATCAGAGATTAGTGTGATCCCTCCGCCCCTTTTAAGGGGACGCGCAATGTGTGCACTCGTATAGTTAGGAGGAGATGCCTTGTTAAGCGAAAAAAAATTATCTGGTTTTAGCCAAGTCTCACTGAGACAATAACGTTAATAGTGTTGCCTTTAAAAAGCCCATATTATAGGTAGTGCATACTTGCCAACCTTGAGACCTCCGATTTCGGGAGGTGGGGGGTGGGTTGGGGGGCGTG
This sequence comes from Nerophis lumbriciformis, assembly GCF_033978685.3. Taxonomy (NCBI): domain Eukaryota; kingdom Metazoa; phylum Chordata; class Actinopteri; order Syngnathiformes; family Syngnathidae; genus Nerophis; species Nerophis lumbriciformis. Next base: position 24,062,505 of record NC_084554.2, on the reverse strand, counting down.
GTTGGGGGCGTGGTTAAGATATATATATATATATATATATATATATATATATATATATATATATATATATATATATATATATATATAATAAATACTTGACTTTCAGTGAATTCTAGCTATATGTTTTTTTTTTATTACATATATATATATATATATATATATACACAGTATTGTCCTGTTTAAAAGTGTCACAACATTGCTGTTTACGGCAGACAAACTGCTTTATGGCAGACGAAAACTTGACTGATGTTGTTGTGTGTTGTTACCGCGCTGGGAGGACGTTAATGAAACTGCCTAACAATAAACCCACATAAGAAACCAAGAACTCGCCCTCGATCATTAGCTGTTTATATTGTGGGAAAGCGGACGTGTGAACAGGCTGTCAACACGTCACTCAGGTCCGCATGGAGCTGGAGGGGGCGTGGCCTCCAGCTCCGCCTGAATTTCGGGAGATTTTCGGGAGAAAATTTGTCCCGGGAGGTTTTCGGGAGATGCGCTGAATTTCGGGAGTCTCCTGGAAAATCCGGGAGGGTTGGCAAGTATGAGGTAGTGGGATGTTTTGAAGGATTTTTGTTAATGGTGTCCGTAGTACTGACATTAATATCGTTACATCTACTTTGCGTACGGCGCTTTAAATAATTTTGATCACATCTATGGATTGATATGGTTGGGATCTTGAGATTATTTGCTTGGTGCTGAGGGATATTCAAAGCTTCATAATTTGCCACTTCAGTAGAATGAAAGAAAGAACATTGTGTGAGTTATGTATTATTCTATGAGAAATTGTATGTGTGCAGGAATTTTCCAACCTGGCGATGGTTAGTTCTAGCTTAACTTACTCTTCACCCGGGCTGACAGGCACTTGTTATTGCCTGTGTCCAAGCTTGCTCGAGTGTAGTTAGTCAAGTGTGACTCAAACAGTAATCATTGTTCCTAGGAAGGGTGATGGCGCTTTGGTATCAACACCACCAATGTATGGATCAATGTGCCTTCTCTTACATGTCGTGTACTGACTGTGACAATGTTGACACACCAACAGTTGTTGGTATAATATCCTCTCTAAATTGTATTAATCTACTTCTTAATTTCATGTTAATAATTGCTTACTTTCTGCTGTAACATGGTTCCATCTGCACTTAAACCTTACTGAGCACTCATTGTTTAAAGCTAGCTTAGCGGTTAGCTTTGCTATTAGTATGCCTGCTCCTGGCTTGCTATGGTTCTGTACTTAAGATACTATGAAATACAGTGTCTTTGCCATAATGAAAGTGATCATTATTAACTAAGGGAAGCAGCTCCACACTGTGTATGGAGACACATAATTAACTGGTAGCCACTTGTCAGCCAAGAGACTAAATATAAACACAGTGTCAGTCAGAAGGGATCAGTGTTTGTGAACGGCATTGAAAGGCATTAATCGGCAATTGCAAGCACATACATTTTTACAAAAACTGTAATTATTGATTAGCACATTCCTAAATATAACAGTAGTCCATGTCCCAAGAACCCATATATGACTGTGCAGAAGATCTCCCCCATACATTTGAAAGAAGAGGCGCTCAAACGCTGACGATGTCATGAATGGAAAAATCTCCCATATCGCCTGAGGGAAGGCTTCACCACACATCTGAAAATAAAGCCTAGAGCTCCGCCAACCATTTGTCAATCAGCTTTAGACAAACGTGTGAGCTGTACCATTGTTTTTTTTTTTCCTTCCGCTAATTCTTCCATATTCTACAGAGGCAGTATAGAGAGCCTACTGACCAACTGCATCTCTGTCTGGACTGGAGCCTGCAGTGCCTCAGACTGGAAGTCTCTGCAGAGAGTGGTGAGGACAGCGGAAAATATAATCAGGACTCTTCTTCTTCCTATACAGGAAATCGCAAAAAGCCGCTGCCTGACCAGGGCTCAGAAAATCTGAAGAGGCTCCTCCCACCCCCACCAAGGACTGTTTTCACTGCTGGACTCTAGAAAGAGGTTTCCGCAGCCTCCGTAGCAGAACCTCCAGGTTCTCTAACAGCTTCTTCTCTCAGGCCATAAGACTCTTGAACACATCATAATAATCCCCTCAATTCCCTCCCAAAACTTGATTAACTCGCTGGAATATAAAGACAATATAACATACACCCATAAACGTGGACGTATATGCAAAAGTGCAATATATTTATCTGTACAGTAATCTATTTATTTATATCTGCACCTTATTGCTTTTTTATCCTGCACTACCATGAGCTAATGCAACAAAATGTTGTTCGTATCTGTACTGTAAAGTTCAAATTTGAATGACAATAAAAAGGAAGTCTAAGTCTAATAGGCTAAACTAGCATGAGGCTATTGTAAACATGTGACTGTAGCTCACATGTAGCTATGCTAGTGTTGCTAACTCCTTAATGTTATGTTATGTAACATGTGGCATTTTGTACTGTACATTGAACAAGAGTTACAGTATAAAAAGTGGCTACACAAAAGCGCCCCTTGGAGTCACACACTGTCAGTAAGAGGCGTGGCCAAAGATTGCTCATTGTATTAAAGCTACACAACCACAAAATAGTATTAAAACAATAAAGACCGAAGACTGCAACCAGCATACTGTACATCCTATGACATAACTCCTCTGGGCAGCATTATTCTGAGCAATACAACATGGAAACAGGAGTTCAAAACATTCATCCCAATCTATTAAGAACGATATGTAAAACAAAGAAGACAATTGATCTAACAATGTCCCCCATGGCCTCTTTAGAAATTTGCCCACGTCTAAGTTGTAGTCGTGTAGTTTTCACGTGCTGGAAAAAAAATGCACAGTCACACTTCCCTTCATGTCTCCTGGGACATTAAAAGCATTTCCACGCAAACCGCGGCCTCCGTAAAGTGCCCCCGATCGTTCCCCGGTTGACTAGCAATCCACTAAGGCCAGCGTGTGTCTAATTGAAAAGACAAGGTTTACCATCGACTACATCCCAGAGCAGCGTTCCCGCCTACATCCCAGAGCAGCGTTCCTGCCTACATTTCAATGAGGCAGATCTCATTTTTTGCTGCGAAAAGACGAGTGTGAGAGAATTTCAAATGGCAAACATAATTATGGCACGCTCGACCCTCTGACAGAAAATCAGTAGGCCGGTCCTCCGGGTGGGACAAACTCGACTGAGCGGAGCTGATTAAGGGCCATCGGGGGACGGAATACACCTTTAAAAATATTGATGTAAATTATTAGTATACATGGCAGCTGTCTGCCATTCAGATTGCTCTGTTTTCTATTAGTATTTTGCAGGTATAGCTTGAAAAAACGCCACGTGATGGAAAGGTGCTAAATTATTTTAAACAAATACTGCTTTTATGGTGAAATGTACAAGTTACATTATAGTTAACTTGAAATCTTTTTGCACCATCCATCCATCCAGCCATTTTCTACTGATTGTCCCTTTTGGGGTAACGGGGGGTGCTGGAGCCTATCTCAGCTGCATTCGGGCGGAAGGCGGGGTACACCCTGGACAAGTCGCCACCTCATCGCGGGGCCAACACAGATAGACAGACAACATTCACACTCACATTCACACACTAGGGCCAATTTAGTGTTGCCAATCAGGTGCATGTCTTTGGAGATGGGAGGAAGCCGGAGTTTGTTCTTTATCCATCCATCCATCCATTTTCTACCGCTTATTCCCTTTGGGGTCGTGGGGGGCGCTGGAGCCTATCTCAGCTACAATCGGGCGGAAGGCGGGGTACACCCTAGACAAGTCGCCACCTCATCGCGGTGCCAACACAGATAGACAGACAACATTCACACTCACATTCACACACTAGGGCCAATTTAGTGTTGCCAATCAGGTGCATGTCTTTGGAGATGGGAGGAAGCCGGAGTTTGTTCTTTATTTAATTTAATTTTTTTTACTACTTGAAACAGCAAACATGTTGAGATTGTATCAACAGATTGTATCAACAGCCCCAGCAAATGTGGTCCATTGTGCCTTAATTACATGAATCAGCAGTCATGTCCAAGTACTTGACAATATTGATCAAGTTATCACTGCCGATGACCAATTAGTAACATTGCGTAAAAGTGAAAAACATGTTACCGTATTTTCCAGATTATTAGGCGCACTGCCGATGAATGGTCCATTTTTGATCTTTTTTCATATATTAGGCGCGCCGGATTATAGGGTGTATTAAACGAGTCATATTATTTTTATTTTTTTTCTAAATTGAAAACACTTCCTTGTGGTCTACATCAGTGTTTTTCAACCTTTTTTGAGCCAAGGCACATTTTCTGCGTTGGAAAAATCTGGAGGCACACCACCAGCAGAAATCATTAAAAAACGAAACTCAGTTGACAGTAAAAAGTCGTTGTCGCAATTGTTGGATATGACTTTAAACCATAACCAAGCATGCATCAATATAGCTCTTGTCTCAAAGTAGGTGTATTGTCACTGTGTATTGTACCTGTCACATCACACCGTGACTTATTTTGAGTTTTTTGCTGTTTTCCTGGGTGAAGTGTTTTAGTTCTTGTCTTGCGCTCCTATTTTGGTGGCTTTTCCTCTTTTTTTGGTATTTTCCTGTAGCAGTTACATGTCTTCCTTTGAGCGATATTTTCCGCATCTACTTTGTTTTAGCAATCAAGAATATTTCAGTTGTTTTTATCCTTCTTTGTGGGGACATTGTTGATTGTCATGTCATGTTCGGATGTACGTCTTGAACGCCGTCTTAGCTCCATAGTAAGTCTTTGCTGTCGTCCAACATTCTGTTTTTGTTTATTTGTAGCCAGTTCAGTTTTAGTTTCGTTCTGCATAGCCTTCCCTAAGCTTCAATGCCTTTTCTATAAATATAAATAATCAGTTCATCAATGAGTATATCCGTTCGGCCACCGTGTTCAATGGAGAAGTCTGATCTACACAATGTGCAGGCAGCATACTCCTTCCCCTTCGAGCTGTCCTGGATGAACTGAAATTATTTTTTCCAATCATTTTGAGACTTGCAAGCGTACTTCTTCTTCTTACTCGTCATCGCCATGTCTCTTCTTCGTTCTTCTGCTTCGTCTCTGTTATGTTTTTGGTCATTACTACTTGCCGTAGTTTTGAAGCAATGCATGATGGGAATCCGGATGTTGTGTGTCAGTGTATTAACGTGCCAGCTGGAATAAACACACGCTGAGAAATAGCTCTGTGCCTGCCTACTTTATGGGTTATAGATAAACCTATGGATCTCTTGTGGAAGGGGGGGCACAGGTCCGGTGGCCATGGATGAAGTACTGGCTGTCCAGAGTCGGGACCCGGGGTGGACCGCTCGCCTGTGCATTGGTTGGGGACATCTCTGCGCTGCTGACCCGTCTCCGCTTGGGATGGTCTTCTGCTGGCCCCACTATGGACTGGACTCTCACTATTATGTTAGATCCACTATGGACTGGACTTTCACAATATTATGCTAGACCCACTCGACGTCCATTGCATCCGGTCTCCCCTAGATGGGGGGTCACCCACATCTGTGGTCCTCTCCAAGGTTTCTCATAGTCATTCACATTGACATCCCACTGGGTTGTGAGTTTTTCCTTGCCCGTAGGTGGGATCTGAACCGATGATGTTGTTGTGGCTTGTGCAGCCCTTTGAGACACTTGTGATTTAGGGCTATATAAATAAACATTGATTGATTGATTGATTAATTGATTTAAACTTGTATTAGTAGATTGCACAGTGAAGTACATATTCCGTACAATTGACCACTAAATGGTAACACCCAAATAAGTTTTTCAACTTGTTTAAGTCGGGGTCCACTTAAATTGATTCATGATACAGATATATACTATTTTCATAATACAGTCATCACACAAGATAATCATCAGAGTATGTACATTGAATTATTTACATTATTTACAATCCGGGGTGTGGGATATGGAGGGGCGGGGGGGTTTTAGGTTTGGTTGGTATCAACACTTCGGTCATCAACAATTGCATCATCAGAGAAATGGACATTGGAACAGTGTAGGACTGACTTGGTAGGATATGTACAGCAAGTAGTGGACACAGAGAGAGAGATCAGAAAGTAATTGATATATATTGATATATAATAGTTTCCTTTTCAGGTGAGAGAGGACGCTAAAGGCAGTATTGTTGTCCGGGTGGAAATCGGGAGAAATTCGGGAGAATGATTCACCCGGGAGATTTTCGGGAGTCTCCCGGGAAAATCGGGAGGGTTGGCAAGTATGGGGGCACTCACCTTTTGTTTATTGGTTTAAGCATTAGACACCTTTTTACCTGCACGCTGCCTCCCGCTGTTTCCGACATCTACAAAGCAATTAGCTACCGGTTGCCACCTACTGATATGGAAGAGTATTACACGGTTACTCTGCCGAGCTCTCGACAGCACCGACACTCAACAACAACACATCATTTGCAGACTATAATAACTAGTTTGCAAAATATTTTTAACCCAAATAGGTGAATTTAGATAATCTCCCACGGCACACCAGACTGTATCTCACGGCACACTAGTGTGCCGCGGCACAGTGTTTGAAAAACACTGGTCTACATAACATGTAATGGTGGTTCTTTGGTCAAAATGTTGCATAGATTATCTTTTACAGATCATCTTCAAGCCGCTTTCTGACAGTCGCTTCCAGATGCGCTGTTTTGTGGGCGGTCTTATTTACATGGCTCACTTTCGGCAGCGTCTTCTCCCCTTCATCTTTGTTGTAGCGGTGTAGCGTGCAAGTACGGGGGTGGAAGAAGTGTCAAAAGATGGAGCTAGCTGTTTTAATGACATTCAGACTTTACTTAAATCAATATCGGAGCACCATCTCATCATCCGTAAACAACCACACCGGAAATGTTCTTTGGGTGAATAATGTAAACTCACTACACCGTTATGTTTTAGCGCTTTCATGGCGAGTTTACTGACAGATATAAGTAAGAACTTTACACTACTTTATATTAGAAATGGCAATAGCAGAGGATGAATGTCACATAACAAGATGATATCAATCAATCAATCAATGTTTAGTTATATAGCCCTAAATCACAAGTGTCTCAAAGGGCTGCACAAGCCACAACGACATCCTCGGTACAGAGCCCACATAAGGGCAAGGAAAAACTCACCCCAGTGGGACGTCGATGTGAATGACTATGAGAAACCTTGGAGAGGACCGCATATGTGGGTAACCCCCCCCACCTCAATGCAATGGATGCCGAGTGGGTCTGACATAATATTGTGAGAGTACAGTCCATAGTGGATCCAACATAATAGTAAGAGTCCAGTCCATAGTGGGGTCAGCAGGAAACCATCCCGAGCGGAGACGGGTCAGCAGCGCAGAGATGTTCCCAACCGATGCACAGGCGAGCGGTCCACCCCGGGTCCCAACTCTGGACAGCCAGCACTTCATCCATAGCCACCAGACCTGTGTGTCTCCCCCTCCACAAGGGATAGAGGGGAGCAGAGGAGAAAAGAAAAGAAACGGCAGATCAACTGGTCTAAAAAAAGGGGGGCTATTTAAAGGCTAGAGTATACAAATGAGTTTTAAGATGACCTTAAATGCTTCTACTGAGGTAGCATCTCTAACTGTTACCGGGAGGGCATTCCATAGTACTGGAGCCCGAATAGAAAACGCTCTATAGCCCGCAGACTTTTTTTGGGCTCTGGGAATCACTAATAAGCCAGAGTTTTTTGAACGCAGATTTCTTGATGATTGAGAAAAAGAAGAAGCTTATCCCAAATACCGATCAGCAGGTACCAGAAGGTAAGAAAAGTTTCTTTTGTATAATATTGTGAAACAAAACACCAGATAATATGCCTTACCTTATACCCACACCTTATTAATACTGTATGTTTAATGCGCCAACAATCCTTCAAGCGGTGTGGCTTCATAGCTTGCCAAAGTCGTACTAAAACATTTTGATAGATTTTTGAGCGCCGTGTGTAATGTTCCATATTTTCAATGGAACATTTAAAATGTTGTTGTTTCCTTGAGACCTATTATAGTGCAGCCTACACGTATCTCTTTTGTTTGACTTCCATCTACTGGTCACCTTTATAATTACACCATGTACCAAATAAAATAGCTTCTCGGTGGGTAAGCTCAACCAAACTTATTCCTTACAATAGGCGCACCGGGTTATAAGGCGCACTGTCGAGTTTTGAGGGAAAACAATTATTTTAAGTGTGCCTTATAGTCCAGAAAGTACAACTAATTCTCAGGACATTGAGTCGATGGCCACTGCACTGTTCAGATTGTAGTAGCTTCTTCTATTCAGACAAGATTTAGGTGTAGTAGATGTAATTTTTTGGGCTGTCCTACTGTAGAAGACGTTTCACGTCTAATCCGAGCAGGCTTCATCAGCTCATGCTCACAGACTTATGCAAAAGTGTCCAAAAGTGCGGCCCGCAGCAATTTTTTATTTTTTTTTGCAGACCACTGCAAATTCTAAAAATTACAATTTTAAGAAAACACAAAAAAAACCAAAAGAAATTGACAATACAAAGTTGCAATGTTGACACTAATAACTTGTGATGAACAATATTTTTTTGTTCAATACATACCAATACAGATAACTTCCTGCTACTCAAGAACGACAACGATAACCGATTATTATTATTGTTTATTATATTATTCATATCCATTGTTTTTTTCATGTGGGTTTGAATGTAGTTTAGTGGCTTTGGGGCAGCTTCCTTAGCAGCAGGCACCTTTGTAGGCTTTCGAAACACCCTCGTACAGTAATGATGCTGGCATAAGGTTTGATGTGTTGAAGCACAGTGTTTTTTTTCCACCTCGTGGAATGTTTGCCCAACATTTCGTGCAAATAGCACATGAAATGTTTGAATCTGAAATTGTATAGAAGTCCTGGACAATTGGCGCCCTGTTTGTTTTCAATGAGGAAGTTCATGATACGGGTAGGAGAAAATCATACACCTACTAAAACAAAGCTGACATGTGTGCCTTTTTTTCCTTTTAAAAATCAATATATTATCAGAATCAGAATCAAAAGTACTTTATTAATTGTATTGGCTTTGAAAATAAAATATATCAAAATGTGCCCTTCACTTTTTGATTTTGGCATGGAGCAGGAATGGGTGGCGTTGGTTCTTTGAGCTGGCATATCGGCTGTTGTCGTGATACCAACATGCAGATAAGACAAACGTTGTGCAGGCAAAAGGTTGTTTAATTAGGAACCAGGCAGGGGATATATAACAAAGGTCGAGCATGAACTCAAAAACCAACGCACATTATGGCATACACTAAATACTGTAATAGAACAGCACTGAAGGAGGAAACCGGGTGGAACTAATTAAACTTGGGAACAGGTGTGCAGGCAGGACAAGCAACAGAAACGTAAAAGTGCTTCAAAACACACAGACCAAACAGGAAGTACTGACAAAAGAAGAGCACCAGGACAGAAAACGATTCTAAACACAGTAAATTAGCAAACATAGTCCGAATCCATAGCTTTTTATGTTGCTAAAAACTATGTAATTAAAGTATGGCAAAAAATATTAGGTGGAAAATAGTAATAATTATTGTTGAGATTTTGTTTTAAAACACATATTATTGCAACATTGAATTGTCAAATTCTTTTAAAGATAGGGTAACAAGTGTCAAAAGTGTAATCTGTGTCCCTCCTGTGTGTTGATAATACTTTAACCTAGGGCTGCAACGATTAGTCGACAAATGTTGACAAATGTTGACAAATGTTGAAAGTAAAATTTGACGCCGACAATTATATTTGTCGACAGTGGTCGTGATGTCATCACTCGTATTTTACCGGGCGGAAGTGGGTCACTCGCTAAAACATCGCCAGTGCTAACATATAAAGTTTGAGGATATTTCCTCGTATTCTTGTTAAAAACATGAATACCTTGCTCATTTTGCAAAGCGGACCCTGACTTTATGGCAGTACATCTGTGATACCCGAGCATTTAAAACTAAGGCATGATGTCAGACGTCTGGAGGGTGTATGCGGTCTCAACCTCAGTAAGAGTGGAATTGTATTATTATGGTATTATTGTGTATTATTTTATTGGATTGATAAATAATTTAAAAAAAAGAGTGTTAGCTTCTACCTTGCTAGCTAGCTAACAAGAGTGAGACGAAGTTTTGTAAAAAATAACTTTAATTATCATTTTAGCCAAAGTCAGCCAGCTAAACCTTCTCTACATCAATTCAAGTACGTTATAAAGAGGCGTCAAATTGCAATGCCAAAAAAACAAACACGAACCGCCCGCACAAACACAGAGAGAAACAGACAAGCACCAATGCGGATGTATCGTAAGATTAAACATACAATCTATTAAATAGCCAACATTTTAAGAATTGATCAAATATAGAATTCTACACATTGCGTCTATTAGAGTGCTAAAACTGCCAAGCGTTAATAGTCTTCAGCTTTTCTCTTTGAGGAAGTTTTGTGTTTTGTTGTTTGTTTTCATTGCTGCTATTTTAACTGTTTTTAAATGCATAAACAAGGTTAATTGTTTTTATAGCACTTCGGCTTTCATTTCTTTTGAATTGACAACATTTGATCAGTCATTTACATTTTTGTAACAGCTGAATGAGCAGCACATTTACAGTATAAATAAATATTTATGAATTACTTAGTCATCTTTGTCGTTCGTAAGCACATGCCTAAAATAACTTAAGCTGCATTTAGAAACTGATGGAAAAATTAAAGCCATTAAATATGAGTACGCTTTTTTGTCTGATTAGTCGACTAATCGTTAAGATAATCGTTGACTAATCAACTATCAAAATAATTGTTAGTTGCAGCCCTACTCCAAACTCGTTTTGTTGTTGTTCTGGATGGACAAGGATTTCACCTAATGTTGAAGCCAAAGGATAACTACTTTACATACTTTAGTATCACTTTATCCTGCATACAGTCCACAGTATATCACAGGAATAAAAAATATTCAAACACAAAACCATCCATAAAAGATCTAATAACAAGTAACAACACTCCCACTCTCCCACACTACAAAAAAGATTGTTGCCTAAAACTACAATAAAAAAACAGTTAACACATTGCCTCTTTGAGAGAGTTACAACAAGCAAATGACACCTATTCGATTAGATAGCCTAAATACACAAACTTGACATGTTGAACGAATTGATTCTATGGGATCATTTCTTTTTAATTTAAAAGAAAATCATAAATCAAACAGCCTCCTGGATCTACTTGACTTCTAAGAGTCCACTGCATATTTTTTTTGTAATTGGATGCCTAAAGAAAAATAAAAACACTAATTGGCTACTCCTTTTAAGGCCCAAATCCCCACAGAGGACACAGAAGGCCTTGGATACTTAAGACAAACGCACACGGTGTCTTCTTTTTTTTCTATCGCTATTGTAGTGCCTTTGATACACACTGCACAAGGACAAACTATGTGCTCAAGCTCCGTCACTGACATGATGAAGGCAATCACTCTGCACCACTTGACTCTAATGGGGCTGCCCAGGACAAGACATCACATACAAGTACAATGATTGCAAGTTGGTCAGCCAGACCAGTGTGGCAACTCAAAAAAAACTAACAAAAACATTTCAGAAGTTGATTTAAGGACATGTTGTGGTTTGACCAATCTAATACAGTGGAACCTCAATTTATGAACGCCTCTGTTTGCGACCTTTTCGGATTACGAGCCTTTACATCTCGGCATACGAACGTTTCATTCATTCTTTGCATGCCGCTTGAAGCCATCGGGGGCTGCCTGTACACACAGGCATGGCTATTTTGAGGAGGCGGGGCCCCCTACGTCATCGTGTTTACATACTGTAACTATGGGCGTGGCTTTTGAAGAGCTTAAACAGTGAGCGGCACTTCTAACGTGTTTATTCCCACATTTGTCGTACATTGCGCCAATCAGAGCTATGTGAGGCTGTCTTAAAGATCACTCTGTGTGATCAGAAACGCTTTAAATGTGTCCAAACTCCCACAGTCTTGCTGAATAGCTTCGGGTTGCTAAACAACCGCTAGTTAGCCTCCGGCATGAGACACCTTTAGTTTGAAGATTTCATCAGCAAAGGGGGCTTTGCTCCGCAGCAAGTCTTTAATTGTGATGAGACCAAAAATGCCTCAGCAGACCTTTATTACAAGCGAAGGAGGCAATATTAGGACCAAAGTTATAGAAGGAATGCCTCACACTGCTAGTTTGTGGAAACGCTAGTAGTGACTATGTAAAGCCACTGCTGGTTTATCACCCCGCAAACTCCAATAGTGTTAAACAGTGACTCGCAACTAGATTCCAAGGTACTTGAACTCCTCCAATTGGAGCAAGATATCCTCCCCAACCCGGAGATGGCACTCCACTCTTTTCCCGGACGATAACCATGGATTCCAAATCTGAGGTGCTGATTCTCATCCCAGTCGTTTCACACTCAAATCCAGTAAGAGCTGAAGATCCTGTCAAGATGAAGCCGTCAGGACCATATCATCTGCAAAGAGCAGAAACTTCATCCTACAGCCAACAAACTGGATCCCCTTAATGCGCTGACTGCGCTTATAAATTATGTCCATAAATGTTATGAACAGAATTGGTGACAAAGGGCAGCCCTGGCAGAGGCCAAACCTCACTGGAAATGGATCCAACTTACTGAAAGCAATGCGGACCAAGCTCTGACACCGATCATACTGTCTGAGCACTGCCCACAGGACTTCCCGAGGGACACGGTCGAATGCCTTCTCCAAGTCCACAATGTACATGTAGACTGGTTGGGCAAACTCCCATGAACCCCCAAAACCCTGTCATAAGTATAGAGCTGGTCCACAGTTACACGACCAGGACGAAAACCACACTGCTCCTCCTGAATCCGAGGTTCGACTATCCGACGTAGCCACCTCTCCAGTACACCTGAATAGACCTTACCAGGAAGGCTAAAGTGTGTGATCCCAAGATAGTTAGAACACACCCTCTGAGTCTTGTCAACCAAGACAACCCCACAGCATCCAGAGCCTAAAGGAACTCAGTGCGGATCTCATCCGGACCTTGGAGTTTTTTACCTATCTCGGCAACCTCTGCCCTAGAAATAGGAGAGCTCACCACAGATTCCCCAGGCACTGCTTCCTCAAAGGAAGATGTGTGGCTTCGAAGTTATCCCTCCACCGATCCACAACGTCCTAAATTGAGGTCAGCAGCACACCATCCCCACCATATATAGTGTTGACAGTGCACTGCTTCCCCCTACTGAGGCGGCGGATGGTGGTCCAGAATCGCTGCGAAGTCGTCCGGAAGTAGTATTCCATGGCTTCGTCAAACTCCTCACTTGTCCAAGTTTTTGCCTCTGCGACCACCAAAGCCACGCGCCCCTTGGCCTGTCGTTACCTGTCTGCTGCCTCTGGGGTACCATCAGCCAAAAGGACCCGATAGGACTCCTTCTTCAGCTTGACAGCGTCCCTCACCTCTTACTGGGATTACCGCCACGACAGGCACCAACCACCTTGCGGCCACAGCTCCTATCGGCTGCCTCGACAATAGAGGCATGGAATATGGTCCACTTGGACTCAATGTGCAGCACCTCTCTCATGACATGTTCAAAGTTCTTCTGGAGGTGGGAATTGAAATGATATTAGACGTTCCCAGCAGACCCTCACAATGCGTTTGGGCTTAGCAGGTCTGACCGGCATCTTCCCCCACCATCGGAGTCAATTGGTAGAAATTTCCGCCACTCTCTTCACCCGAGTGTCCAAAACATGAGACCGCAAATATAATGATCATCAAACTGCGGCCTAGGTTGTCCTGGTGCCAAGTGCACATATAGACATCATTATGATTGAACATGGTGTTCGTTATGGACAGTCCAATAACAGGACACCACTCGGGTTGCTACCACACATCTCCAGGTTTTACTGTCGTTGCCAATGTGAGCTTTGAACAGCAGAACAAAGGAATCACCCGAGGGAGCCTTCTACAGTACTCCCTTGAGGGAATCCAAAAATGGGAGGTACTCTGAGCTGAAGTGCGTAAGCACAGACAAGAGTTAGGACCCGCCCGCCTACCAAAAGGCGGAGGGAAGTTTCCCTCTTGTCTACTGGGTTAAACTCCAACATTCAGGCTCTGAGCTGAGGGTTGCGGTTCGAAAATTACTGATGGAGAGGCAACAACTTCCAACTTCGTCCGGCATTTGAAGTTGCACAAAGAACGGTAAGTTTTGAATGTAAGATAACGTTTATTGGCTAAGTAACGTGACTTTTATTTGCTGTGTAGTTAAATCAGTGAGGCTGTAAACTCACTGCTAACGTTATAACGTTATTGCAAACACGGGAATCTGTTGCAGTTCACTACCTTATTCATACTTTTTGTTCAGTGATTTTTTAAGCAGGGTTACGTTAGTCAATATATCACACGTAACGTTAGACGGCGGTCAGCAGCACCGCGTATTTTAGCCACCTAAAAAAAGACAAAAATAGTAAAATAAAGGTCAGTTAAAATGTATACTATATTATGAATATGTGTACCGTTTTAGCTAGCTTTCTGACATACTGTTGGTTGTTTACCTCAGTGGTCCCCAACCACCGGGCCGCGGCCCGGTACTGGTCCGTGGATCGATTGGTATCGGGCCGCACAAGAAATATATATATATATATTTTTTTATTTTTTTTATTAAATCAACATAAAAAACACAAGATACACTTACAAGTAGTTCACCAACCCAAAAAAACTCTCCCCCCCTTTTGTTCTGGGCATTGAACATGAAGACTCTTCCTTCACTGTTCCGAGTGGCCATGAGAGTCTTGGCAGTGCCTGCCTCCAGTGCTCCAGTGGAGCGAGTTTTCAGCCATGGTGGCATCATACTACGCCCCCATCGTGCACAAATGACTGACAGACTCTTGGCTAATTTGGTCTTTTGCAAATGCAATGCAGCATAGGGCCCTGACATATAAAAAGTACAACTTTTTTGTTATGTTCACGTATATGTCATGTTTTTTCAATGTTAACACTTTTGTAAAAATAAGTACATTTGCACTTTATTTTTCAATGTGTTTGTTCTGTAAAGGAATGAGTTAATGTTTAAAATGACTGGTTAATAGTGCTATTATAAAGTGCAATGTCAGCACAATTTTCTTTCCTGCAATTTAAAATGCACTTGTTTTAATAAATAAATACAGCGTTTGAAAAGCATACACAATCTGTGTTAATATATTAGTCTGTGGTTAAAAGGACTTGAAAGGACTCGAAACTCAAAATGCAGGACTTAGGACTTGACTTGAGACTTTCCAGTCTTGACTTTGGACTTGACTCGGGGCTTGCCTGTCTTGACTCGGGACTTGACTCGGACTTGAGGGCAAAGACTTGAGACTTACTTGTGACTTGCAAAACAATGACTTGGTCCCACCTCTGATGGACACTATGGAAACAGTATTATGCTGGAAATGAAAATGAGAGATATTGATGAAGAGAACGAATTATGTAAAATGAGAATGGTGTTATGTGTTATGTATTGTGAATTTGAATAATGACAGAATGATTGTGATATTGATTATTATTGTGATAATATAAAAATATGAACATTGAAAAGACAATGGGAAAAAAACAAAAGAAAGAGACAGAATATATTTTTGTGGTTCAATAAAAACACAATCCTGTGGAATTTGTGAAAGCGACAACACGTTTCAATTTGTGATCCTTGTGTCCATATTGCAGGATAACTATAAGCTGTAACCAGGTACCCAAGCCGGGACCTGTAACAGTTTCTTGGGGGCTCGTCCGGGATCGGCGCCACCTACAGGCCAAGGTTGGAAGCTGATCACTACAATAGATGACATCGAGAGCTTTGCGGCCGCTGCAATTGATGAATGCTGTGGAAGGAGGACAGGTGTGAGCATCACGGTGATTGTTTGACAGAAGTAGAGACTGTGTCGACTTGCTGGACTGTGTGTGTCTGACGTGAGGAAGAGGAGAAGAGGAACAATGGCTGACGGAGAAAGGAAGAGATTAATGTGGGACATTAAGAAGAGCCTGTTCTGCCTGTCACCAAACAACCTCTTTGACATTGCCAACAACGTGGGCCCAGTGCCAGGAGAAGAACAGCCAAAACTGGAGAAAGAAGATCACGAGGGTTGCTTTAATCACATCAGTGAATTTATTTATAGCGAGCATCACATTAACAAAGAAGACGAAGGTATGACAGATTTTTTGCTTCTGAAAGATGTTGTTGATGCTGCATTGCAGTCTCAAATAGTGGTAACATTTGTAAAACCTGTTGAAAGTAATACCGTTGATGCTGATGCTAGTGTTCATGGGGGGCCAACTGATTCTACTCAGGCAGTCGTAACCAGTGCAGCCAGGCCTGCTCAGTCAAATGACTCCATTAACACTACTATTGTAAATACAGACCATGTTACCCCAATCAGTGATAACATTAATACTGCTATGCCTGATTCAGTTGGTGCCGCACAAAATGTTGAGCTACAAAGAATGTTATTAAGCTATGCGGAGCTTGGGGAAAAACTTAAACAATATATTGACACACCTACCACACAGTCACTCACCTCACAACATTCACTCACACCACCAGCTGTACGGAACAAAGATTCATACACACCACACATTTCATACACACCACACACTCGCTACCAACTTGGACACAATACTCACCAGCCAGAAGAGAAGGTGGTCTCCCTCCGAGAACTCTCTTATCTTCACCGAAGATAATTCAAAATTCAAGGGGGTCAAATTGGCGATAACACATCAGACATTACATACGGTAATGTGTGCCGACAGATTGATGAGGGAATACAAGAGGGTTTCAGTGACCCTGACATTGTCAGGTCTGTGCTCAGGATTATTAAACCTGGCAGTTTCAAGGATATGTTGAGTAACAAAGATGATGTGACTGTGGAGGAACTGAAAGGGTTTTTGCAGTCCCACCTCAGAGAAAAGCATAGCACTGAACTGTTTCAAGAGTTGATGTGTGCGAAACAGAATGACAATGAAACACCGCAGCAGTTCCTTTACAGAGTAATTGGCCTCAAACAGAAGATACTGTTTATATCACGCCTTCCGGATGCAAACATCAAGTACAGCAAAGAGACTGTCCAAGACATTTTCTTACACACAGTGTATCAGGGGCTGGGACACAGACACAATGACATCCGCCGGGAGTTAAAACCCCTCCTCTCAGACAACAATGTGAAAGATGAGGTGATCCTTAAGCATGTGATGAGAATAACCACTGAAGAGAGTGAGAGGCAACGGAGGTTGGGCTCAACACCCCGCCAAAACCAAACTAAAGCCCACAGTGCACAACTTGAGGCAAATGCAGCACAAGCCCAAGGTGCTAAGCAGCAGAATGTTGAACAGGCAGTTGGAATGGACATTATTCAACAGCTGTCAGCAAAGATTGAGGCACTTACCAAAGTGGTTGACTCACTAAAACAACCAACACAGATACAACCACCAGAACAGTTGTGTCAATGTCCCCAGAGGAAATCAACGACTGCTGGGAGAGAGAGGACTAGTGGCTGTCCTAAGTGTGTGGAGCAGGGCCTGTCACTTTGTCGCCATTGCTTCATCTGTGGTGAAGAAGGTCACAGGGCTGTGGGGTGTCTAAAAAGACAGAAGAACCAGGGAAACTGGAGCCGGTCACTGCAAGGGGGCAACCAGTGATCGGACACCAACCGCCCCAGTCACGTGGTGTCCAATACAGCCAGACTAATACAGAGGACACAACCAAAACAAAACCTTCACCATGTATCTCTCCAGTAGTAGCCTGTGCGAAACAGAGACGGGGACAAAGAAATATAACTGCTGAATTGCCATCATCAGACCCACTGAATGCAAAAAATGAACTAGTTGCAAAACTAATTGGGAGAAAAGCGCTAATTCAATGTCAACTGAATGGGCTAGCTGTGAATGCTTTGTTGGATACTGGGGCCCAAGTGAGTATGATCGACCGGGCATGGAAAGACAAACACTTCCCTCGTCTTGTGACCCGGCCGCTCACTGAGCTGATAAAAGAAGAGGATGAGCTGGGAGTCTATGCAGTGAATGGAGACCTCATCCCAATTGATGGTTGGGTAGCAGTAACAGTAAATGTACCTGGTAATGAAGACCCTAACCTGTTGATCAGTGTCCCATTCCTCGTGAGTAGCATGGCTTTGGAGAGACCGCTGCTTGGTTTTAATGTCGTGGAGGAGCTGATCCGGGGGCAACCAGAGAAACTCATCCCAACACTGATTACCTTACTCTGCGGGGCCATCTCCATCACAACTGACAAAGCATAGGCCATAGTGAGCTGTGTATCCATCACAACACCCAGCATGCAACACGGACGCCTGAGGCTAGGCCAACATGACATGGTCATCCCTGCTGGTCAGGTTTCATGGATAAAGTGCAAATTCCCACCCAGCATGAGTCCATCTACTAGCCCTCTCTTGTTTGAGCCAGACGAGTGCAGCGTGCCACTAGAACAACTTGATGTGGGTGAAGGCTTGCTCGAAATACAGAACCAGAAGAGACCATATGTGACGGTGCCAGTTGGGAACAATACTAAGCATGACATCACTCTGCCTCGAAAGACTGCCCTAGGAAATGTTCAGACAATAGCAAAAGTAGTTGAAACATACTCACCTGACAACACTGAAACGGACTGGTTGGGGGTCGACGTGAAGATAAACAGTGTCACCACTTCATCGACTGATGAAAGTCCATCCTTGTGGGACCCCCCCAGTTAATATCACCTACCTAGAAGAGAAACAGCAAGAGACAGTAAAGAAGATGCTGTACGAAGAATCGGCAGCTTTTTCACGAGACATCGACGATATCGGCTGTATTCCAAGTTTGGAGATGGCGATCAATCTCAAAGACGATATTCCTGTTCAGAGAGCGTACTCTACCATCCCAAAGCCATTGCTCAAAGAGGTCAAAGAATACATCCAGGATCTCCTGGCCAAGAGGTGGATAGTGAAATCCACATCCTCCTACTCGGCACCAATGGTGTGTGTTCGGAAAAAGGATGGAACTATGCGCCTCTGCGTAGACTACCGCCTTCTCAACCAGA
This sequence comes from Nerophis lumbriciformis, assembly GCF_033978685.3. NCBI lineage: Eukaryota > Metazoa > Chordata > Actinopteri > Syngnathiformes > Syngnathidae > Nerophis > Nerophis lumbriciformis. The sequence goes on along the minus strand of NC_084554.2, from coordinate 24,043,526 downwards.
AGACCGTTCCAGACCGACATCTGTTACCCCGTATCCAGGACCTAACAGACTCCCTTGGTGGCTATTCCTGGTTTAGTATATTGGACCAGGGAAAAGCCTACCACCAGGGGTTTGTGGAGCAGAGGTCCAGACACCTGACGGCCTTCGTCACACCCTGGGGGCTGTACGAGTGGGTACGTATCCCATTCGGCCTCACTAACGCACCCGCAGCCTTCCAGCGGAGCATGGAGGAGATGCTAAGCCCCTTGAGGGACGAGCACTGCATCCCCTACCTCGACGATGTCCTATGCTACGCAAGGTCATTTCAAGAACACGTGGAGACAGTACGCAAGGTCCTTAAAGCGCTCCAACAACATGGTGTGAAACTGAAGCCTGAGAAATGTGAACTGTTTCGTCGAGAAGTCCGGTATGTGGGGAGGCTGGTGTCAGCCGAGGGAGTCAAAATTGACCCAAAGGATCTGGAGGCAGTGGTGTCCCTTAAGACTAAGACTCCACAGACAGTGGGAGACATGAGACGTCTTCTCGGATTCCTAAGTTACTACAGATCGTACATCCAGGACTTCTCGCGGATTGCCAGACCTCTTTATGAACTACTGCAAGTAAAGCCTGAGATGCAAGGGTCCCTGACACGCAAAGGGAAGTCCAAAGGACCGCAGCTATCCTCCAGAACTCCTGTAGAGTGGACAAGAGAACATCAGATGACACTTGAGCGACTCGTGGACATGCTCACAAGCCCACCGGTACTGGCCTATCCCGACTTCAACCAGCCGTTCGTACTGCATACAGATGCGTCCGAGCAGGGGCTCGGAGCGATCCTGTACCAGCAGCAAGAGGGGAAGTTGAGGGCCATTGGGTATGGTTCGAGAACATTAACCCCTGCAGAGAGAAACTACAACCTACGCAGTGGGAAGTTGGAGTTTCTCGCATTGAAATGGGCAGTGTGTGAGAAGTTCAGGGACTACCTGTATTACGCCCCTCACTTCACGATATATACAGATAATAACCCGCTCACCTACATCATGAGCAGTGCCAAGCTAAATGCCGTGGGGCATCGATGGGTAGGGGAACTGTCTGATTTCCGTTTTGATGTGAAGTATCGCCCAGGCAAGGTAAACATCGATGCAGATACGCTGTCACGGATCCCGCTAGACATTGACAGATATATGTCCGCTTGCACTGAGGAGTTAACCCAAGATGTGGTGTGTGCAACGTGGGAGGGAAACAGAGCGGCTCAGAGGAAAGATGTTGCCTGGATCGCTGCCCTACACATCTCCTCTCTGAACACCAGACAGCAGCTACCTGCACTCCTGCCAACAATAAGCCATGATGAGCTGGTGAGAGCACAGCGAGAAGACCCGGCTATTGGAGAGATCGTGAAGTTCAAGGAGACAAGTACAGCACTAACTGATGAGATGCGGAAAGCAGCCAATATACAGTCTAGAAAGCTCTTACATGAGTGGAGTAAACTACACTTGGAGAATGAACTCCTGTACAGACGGACTGATTCCAGACAGCAGCTTGTCCTACCTGCAAAATACAGACCTGTGGCATTGAAACATCTTCATGACGAGATGGGACATGTTGGTACGGAAAGGGTGCTCAACCTGGCTAGAGAACGGTTCTACTGGCCCTATATGAAGAGGGAGATTGAGGACTATGTTACCAGGAGGTGCCCATGCATCAAACAGAAGAAACCTGTCGCTCACATGCGGGCTCCTATGGGCAGTATAACGACAAGTTTCCCTCTAGAACTCGTCTGCATTGACTACCTACACCTTGAGACTAGCAAGGGAGGTTATCAATACATCCTGGTTGTAATTGACCACTTCACGCGATTTGCACAAGCATACGCTACAAAGAACAAGTCAGGTCATACCGCAGCAGAACGCATATATAATGACTTCGTCCCACGTTTTGGTTATCCGGCCAAGCTGCACCACGACCAGGGCCGTGAGTTCGAGAACAAATTGTTTTGGACGTTGCAGAAACTCTCAGGAGTTGGACATTCCAGAACGTCACCATATCACCCACAAGGCAACCCAGCAGAGAGGTTTAACCGCACCTTATTGCAAATGCTGAGAACGCTGGCAGACCGAGAAAAGGAGCGCTGGAAAGACCATCTACCACAAATGGTACATGCGTACAACTGTACCCGGCATGAGGCCACTGGCTACTCGCCACATTATCTGCTCTTTGGCCATCACCCACGCCTACCAGTCGATTTGTTATTTGGGTTGATGGAAGAAACAGACCCAGTCACACCAAAAGGGTATGCACAGAAGTGGGCGAAGAGAATGTCCGAGGCTTATCACATTGCAAGCGAGAACAGCAAACAGTCAAGTGCCAGAGGCAAGTCATATTACGACCAAAAGATGAAAGGATCTGCCCTGCAACCTGGAGACAGAGTGCTCGTGAGGAACCTCAGTGAACGAGGAGGTCCTGGAAAGCTAAGGTCGTATTGGGAAAGAGCCATATACCTAGTCAAAGAACATGTATCAGAAAACCCTGTGTACGTTGTGTATCAAGAAAGTGGAGACAAGCAGAAAACAAGAACCCTGCATCGTAATCTGTTGTTGCCTGTGAGTGACCTACCTGTCGAAACTCTTCCTGGTCCAGTGAACTCAGCACCTGCGGGAAGACAAAGAAAAATATGTTCAAGAGCTAGTGATGCAGAGCAACAGATGCTTGACAGTGACAACTCGGAGGATTCAGAGGATGAACAGAGCACTGGACGCTATTGGCTAAGACTGCCTTTGAATAGGACAGAACGGAGGGACTCAGTCCATGAACCGACTTCAAGTCAAAGACAATCAGATAATGAACCTGTAATGGAGGGAATACTGAGTGAAGAAGAATTCTTACCTGGTAGACTACAACAACCTGTGAGGGAAGAAAGACTCTTACCTGATCCAGTTGAAGTACCTGAAAGGGAATACCAAGGACAACTACAAGAATAAAATGATGAAGAATACATGTCTGATCGAGTTCCATCACCTGCAAGAGAAGAACTGTGGCAATCAGAAGGAACGAATGATGATGAACACTTACCACTAAACAGTGATGTCAGAAGATCGACCAGAGAGAGAAGACCACGACACATATTTACATATGATACACTTGGTCAGCCAACAGTAAACACAGTTGAGGCATACATACTATTATGGGGTACACCCTACCATATTCCACTAGCATACCCACCCGCACTTTACATGCCACAAACATGTAGTCCATACTTTGCACCCATTCATTGATTTCGAGTTTTGAAGAAACATTTGTATTGAGTATTTTGGGACTGTCAGGAGCCATTTTTATTTTGTCGGGGAATGTGTGACACCCACAAAAAGTTGTTATTGTGTATTTTTATAATTTGTTTCAATAATATTCATGTGAATGAGAGGTAATGGTGACACTAGGATCTCAACAGATGTCTAAACAACAGCTAACTACTGACAGTAGGGGGCAGTGTAGGTCTGTTTCACCGTGGGAGTCTCCTGTACACTGACGTACTTCCGCCCAAACTTCACAATCCTGTGGAATTTGTGAAAGCGACAACACGTTTCAATTTGTGATCCTTGTGTCCATATTGCAGGTTAGTAATGACCTTAAAGCAGCTATATTTGAAACACAAATAATTTCGTGATAAAGTGCAGTCACTGAGCTTTAGTTTGATGTGAGGATGATGACGGTTGGTGTTCGTTTTGGGACATTGTGATGTAGTGCAAAGTGGGTTGCTGCAGTTTATTTTTCTATTAATATTTTTCTAATCACTTCTGTAAAAGTGACAAGTGCAATGAGCCTAAAGGTGTACAATGTGAGTTTGTTTTTGTATTATAACTATATATATTGTTTATTGGTCCAGTTCTGCCAATGTTGTTAGCATTAGCCACTGTCTGCTTTCTGTGTGCACTGTAGTGGTGCAGCTACCCACACGTGGGCTTTGCCAAAGCTATGTAGTGACACTACAATGATATGGACACTATGGAAACAGTATTATGCTGGAAATGAAAATGAGAGATATTGATGAAGAGAACGAATGATGTAAAATGAGAATGGTGTTATGTGTTATGTATTGTGAATTTGAATAATGACAGAATGATTGTGATATTGATTATTATTGTGATAATATAAAAATATGAACATTGAAAAGACAATGGGAAAAAAACAAAAGAAAGAGACAGAATATATTGTTGTGGTTCAATAAAAACACAATCCTGTGGAATTTGTGAAAGCGACAACACGTTTCAATTTGTGATCCTTGTGTCCATATTGCAGGATAACTATAAGCTGTAACCAGGTACCCAAGCCGGGACCTGTAACATAATCACACACATAACCTCACACAAACACTCTTGGATTTTGTCACACACCATTCTATACTTTATTAGATTATATTGTTCATTATTTATTATATTACAGTATATTGTTTATATATACAATAAATACATAGAGCAATATTATCCCCTCGTGGTTCTGTGCCGTCACAACTCCCCCTGCAATCATAACAACGTGTGGGGCAATAATAATAATAATGCAAAATAAAGCAGTGAGGCTCATTCGTAAGGCAAGATATAGGGATAACACAAATATTTTTTTATTGAATTCAAAACTATTGAAATTTAAAGATCTTGTGGTACAGTACAATATACATACACAGCAAACAAAGTGTAACGTGAGTAAAGTGGGTAAAAGATAATTGATAATGTATTTTATTAAGACAGGTACGTTTTTCATTGTATATAATAACAATGATGATAATAAAGCTAGTTATTTGATGTATAGAATAAGAGGTGGGAATAAATAAGTTTAATTTCTTCCCACTTCTTTTTGGATATTAAAAAAAATATATTTTGTTTTCACTTTGTATGTGTTTTCATTGTAAAATGTTTGTTTCTATTTCTGTAACTTACTGTAATGTTATCAATATTGTTTTCGTTGTTCCAATATGTTTTATTTTGCTTTGTTTTAACATGTCCAAAATAAACTAATACTACTACTAACTTTTACAACATGTAAAGTACAGAATATCAGAAACATTTATTCATGTAGAAAACATATCACCTAACATCTTTGACAATCAAAGCATAATCCTAACAATCCACATTTTGTGTTAATTAATGCATGAAACTGCTATCTACGCATGGAAGTGTAGCTCATCTCCTCTAAATGCAAGTGCTCCTAAAGCAGGAATACAAATTCTGAATTTGTAAAATAATAGAAAATCAAGACACCAAGTATGTTTGTATTCTCTTTAAAAACGGGTATATGTTCTTTTCTTGTAGAGCTCTTTCAAAAAGCTTAATGTATAAAGACACTTCATTAAAGCAAATAATTATCCAGTCATTGTACAAACGTTTGCATTAAAAACTTTAAAAATGATCTGTTTGCAGTACACTTATTAATGACAAAAATCTTTATTTTTCCGCGATTAATCGCAATTAATTTTGAGTTGACAGTGGAGAAAATGTGTTTGCGATTAAATATTGTAATCATTTGATTACGATATTTACCGGGACCGAGGCTATTTCATCCCTACACGCCTGTTCCGAATCAGGTTTATAGGGATGAAATAGCCTCCGTGTTTTTTCCTGACCTAACGTATATTCCGCTCTACCCCGGTCACTGTATAACACATAAACCACAGTAACCTCGACTATATATATATATATATATATATATATATATACATTATAGGGGCTAGAACTAATTATTCATGTTCACATTGATTTTTATTGGGAAATCTGCTTCACAATACAAACTTTTCGGTTTGCGGACCATGTTCAAGAACAAATCAACTTTGTAAATTGAGGTTCCACTGTACTAAGTTGTCAACTTATGGTGTGATGACAGAGTGTACTAGTCGAGTGATCGTAAAATTTGCAAAGCCATTAATTAAAAGTTGCTCCTTTACGCCGTAAAAGTTGCTGGAGGGCATTTCGCAAATTCACAGCTGTTGTTTTGTTGTTTTTCCTCCCTCATTGTTAGCATGTAGCTTCTATCTCAGAGGCGAAGTCGTTGCTAGGAGGCATCAACAGAAATGTCAGGCGCCACAGCAAGTGATGGGATTTGACAGATGGCATCAAAGCATCATTAGAGCTGCACCTGCTGCAGATGAAGTCTGCTCTTTCGCAAGGGCTTTGGCACCGAGGGAGGTCCGCTGAGGGACAGGGAGGGATTAACTGACCCGTAAACCGGGCCCGACTTCCAAATGTGTTTAGAATTGACATTGAGGCCTGGGACAAGACATTGTACACGTTAATTCATGCAACTATTGTCACTATTGCAGTAGAGTTCTAGTGGAGTTTTGTGATCCTTGATGTACATTAATCCATCCATTTTCTATCGCTTGTCCCTTTCGGGGTGCTGGAGCCTATCACAATTCCAGTCTTTGGACACAGTTTCCCATGATTATTAGGAAATGTCTCTAAACTTTGAGTGATGTGTGGATCAATACTGAAATATTGATACCTCTGATACCAGATCTGCATGCTCTAATATCGAATCTCAAAATCTCTAAAACTACATAACCTACAGTGTCAAAAATTTCGCCTGTACGGAAACAATAATATTCATTTACACTTTTAACAGTGTTTATTATGTTTGTTGAAAATGTTCAAATTCATTCATAAGTCAGTATCAATTTATTTTTAATACAAATATATATATATATATATATATATATATATATATATATATATATATATATATATATATATATATATATATATATATATATATGTATATATATATATATATATATATATATATATATATATATATATATATATATATATATATATATTGAAAGCTTCTAATATTTTAGATCAGGGTTTTGTAAACTTTTTCCAACAAGGGCCGCATACTGACAATCCATATATCCATTTTCTACCGCTTATTCCCTTTTGGGGTCGCGGGGGGCGCTGGAGCCTATCTCAGCTAGCATACTGACAAGTCAGTTTTTTTTATTTTTCAAATGCTAAAAACCGATGCTTTGTGCAAAAATACCTATTGTGTCTGGTAAAATATAAAAAGTTATGTTTTTTCAGATAATAACATATCCATTTAAAAAAACAACAGTAAATATGTAAGAAAAAAGAGCAAACATTGGAAAAACACGTATAAACATATATATATATATATATATATATATATATATATATATATATATATATATATATATATATATATATATATATATATATATATATATAAAGACAAAACTTTGTGTTACAGGTCACTAAGTAAATACTATTAGTAGTAATAGTTTAACAATTTCAGCATTTTCTCATTACATTAAACATTTTTTGCTCTTTTTTCTTACATATTTACTGTTGTTTTCTAGATAGATATGTTATTACTTGAAAATACACAACTTTTTAAATGTTACCAGACACGATAGGTATATTTGCACAAAGTATCGGTATCAGATCAGTATTCCCATACCAGCCTTAATTTTACTTTTGAGTAGTCTTGTAACTGTAAATTAACAATGGTATAGATCATTTTGCAGTGTTATGCGTACAGAGTGCAGGGTTTCCCATACATTTATTAACATAAATATTCCAGGCCTACAGACATAACACACGTACACCATGCACCATAGATACATATGCACACATACCCTATTGCCCACCCAACGCCTTTACCACCGCTTAACTCCCTTTAGGAGCAATGGATGGCTGGAACAGGGCTAGAAGAGCTGCAGCCTCGGCACCGGAAGAGCCCCCCCGTCTTCTTCTTCTTCTTTTTGTTCTTCTTTTGTACTAGAAAAAAACAATGAATGTGTTAAGTCTTACCTGTGAAAGGTACAGCCACAAGATGTTAGATGGTAGAAATCCATGCAACACATGAAAGAGGCATTTTCTCCATTGGCCCTTGTCACATCCAATAGCCATCCATCCATTTCTGCCACTTGTCCCTTTTGGGGTCGCGGGGGGTGCAGGAGCCTAACTCAGCTGTATTCGGGCAGAAGGCGGTTGTACACCCTGGACATGTCGCCACCTCATCCAATATGGCGTCAACATATGACTCAGCGTTCACTTTAAAGTCTTCTGAGACTTTACCAACCAAAAAGTCATCCAGTTACAGTCAGTTTAATCTTCATGAATTACCACAATCTGAATGGCTGAGAATGCATAACAACAAAATCTTAGTTTAAATGACTAGCGATAGTAAGCTAGCAATAAAAAAGCTAACGCTACATTATCTGTACTGTAAGACAGCCATCAAAAATGTTTTAAAGGTGCATTGAAGGTAAACATCATATTTTATGCTGCTTAAAGTAGTGAAAACCTCATTAAACTAATGTATACTGTTGTATTTAGATTAGCATTTGATTTTTTACGGTGTAGTTTTGACACTATATCGCGCATCTTTAGCATTTTATATCAAGCCATCCCACACAGACCACTGTTAAACATAGACATTAATCCATAATGGTATTCACCTTGAGGTTGTCGTTAAGTTTGATGGCGCATCTGGAAGGGTGTAAAACAAGCCGATAATGAGGCCGTTTTAGAGACAACGCTCGTTACTCCAAGCGGTAGTCGGGGACAGAACTAGACTCTGGGGACGCAGACAAAAAAGTTAAATGTGGTTGAAGGAAAGCAAAAAGTGGTTGTACATGAATAAAAGAAAACTAGTAAAAGCAGGAAGAGGAAGTGGAAGGGGCGGGACCATAGATATCACTAGATAGGTCACGCCCCTTTTAGCTGCAGGCCTATGGTGAGCCTGAACTATTCGGGAAGTGTCAACCATGTTGTAGATGGCATAGAAACAAAGACAACAAGAATGTTGACACATTGTGCTGCATGCAGTTGTAAAAAAAACAAAAAGACATTAGCATTAATCTTTCAAGGTAAATGGTATGTTTGTTTTAAAAAAAAAAAAAAAAGTGTAACAATAGCAGATTTTTTTCACCTTGTCAATAAATTAAAACTGTCACGACGCATGCACAATCCCTCTTGTCATCTGCAGCAAGCGCAGCCGTCAGCCCTGTTAGTAGTGCGCCGGGACACGCCCCTGCTCGCTCTTCCCGCATCGCGGCCATGCGCCTGCACGGCTGTGGGCAATCAGCAATCAGCGCACCTGGGTCTGATGAGGGCAGACGGCATAAAGACCAGCGGACCCGAAGATCCAGTGCCGGAACATAGTTCACTCTTGTGGTAAGCATCCCGTCTCTGGCTTCCCTCCTCGTACCTGCTCTCTCTGTGCTTTTCCTCTGCCCGTGTCTTATGTCCTTTGTGTTCCCCGCAGTGCTTCCCCTGTATCCTGTGATCGAGCTGTGCGCCTCAACTACCCACCGGACTTTGGACTGCTTCCCTCGATCCTCGACCCCTGCTTGAACACGGACCTCGTCCACTCTCTCCAGCCCCCGACCTCTCGCTTGCCCACGGACTGCCTTCTTGCCTTGCCCCTCTGGACTGTCAAAGGATTCATCCACCACGCACAAACAACAACCTCTGGTAACATTAACGTTGTTAATTCTTCACATCGTCTTGCACCATTCACGTAGAGTAGCATACACACCCCAACATATAATCAGGTTCAATAAACCTATTAAACTGATCCCTGCCGTTGTGTCGTCTCCTTCCCCCGCTGTGCGTAACAGTACGTTCCGGCCAAATATGTCGGAACCAGACGACACAGGCAGACCCCAGTCTGCACCCCTGTCCCGACCCCCCAGGACACCTGATCTCGCGACCATGCAAGCGGTCCTACACAAACACCAGGCTCGGTTCTCCCACCTGGAGAACAAACTGTAGGGCGCTTTCGCCAACTTGATTGCGAGGCTGAACAACCTTAGCCCGGGGCAGGCTTTGGACCTCGTGGCTAGCACAAGTGCCACACCAGCGACTAGACCTTGGGACATTTCCGGGAACCCAAGATTGCTAGCCCGAAGCCCTTCGATGGGGACTTTGAACTTTATAGAGGGTTTTTGGTCCAGTGCTACCTAATCTTTAAGCATCAACCCTCGCGCTATTCTTCCTACAGGGCGAAGATCCATCCATCCATCCATCCATCTTCTTCCGCTTATCCGAGGTCGGGTCGCGGGGGCAGCAGCCTAAGCAGGGAAGCCCAGACTTCCCTCTCCCCAGCCACTTCGTCTAACTCTTCCCGGGGGATCCCGAGGCGTTCCCAGGCCAGCCGGGAGTCATAGTCTTCCCAACGTGTCCTGGGTCTTCCCCTTGGCCTCCTACCGGTCGGACGTGCCCTAAACACCTCCCTCGGGAGGCGTTCGGGTGGCATCCTGACCAGATGCCCGAACCACCTCATCTGGCTCCTCTCGATGTGGAGGAGCAGCGGCTTTACTTTGAGTTCCCCCCGGATGGCAGAGCTTCTCACCCTATCTCTAAGGGAGAGACCCGGCGGAGGAAACTCATTTCGGCCGCTTGTACCCGTGATCTTGTCCTTTCGGTCATAACCCAAAGCTCATGACCAATGGTGAGGATGGGAGCGTAGATCGACTGGTAAATTGAGAGCTTTGCCTTACGGCTCAGCTCCTTCTTCACCACAACGGATCGATACAGTGTCCGCATTACTGAAGACGCCGCACCGATCCGACTGTCGATCTCACGATCCACTCTTCCCTCACTCGTGAACAAGACTCCGAGGTACTTGAACTCCTCCACTTGGGGCAAGATCTCCTCCCCAACCCGGAGATGGCACTCCACCCTTTTCCGGGCGAGAACCATGGACTCGGACTTGGAGGTGCTGATTCTCATCCCAGTCGCTTCACACTCAGCTGCGAACCGATCCAGTGAGGGGCGAAGAAAGCTTTCATTTTTTCTTTGCTGACGGGGCAGGCTCTCAAGTGGGCCACAGCGGCCGTGGACAAGACTGTGGGCCTGGGCACCAATTACGCTGCCTTTCGGGCCGAGTTCCGGACCGTGTTCGATCACCCCATGGATGGGGGGGACTCGGCAGTTCGTCTGCACACCATCCAGCAGGGAACGTAGTTCACTCTTGTAGTAAGCATCCCTACTCATACCTGCTCTCTCTGTGCTTTCCCTCTGCCTGTGTCTTATGTCTTCTGTGTACACCACAGTATTTCCTCTGTATCCTGTGATCGAGCTGTGCGCCTCGACTTCCCACCGGACTTTGGACTGCTTCCCTCGTTCCTCGACCCTGCTTGGACACGGACCTCTCTCCAGCCCCCGACCTCTCGCTTGCCCACGGACTGCCTTCTTGCCTTGCCCCTCTGGACTGTCGAAGGATTCATCCAACATGCACAAACAACAATCTCTGGTAACATTAACATTGTTAATTCTTCACATCGTCTTGCACCATTCACGTAGAGTCGCATACACACCCCAACATATAATCAGGTTCAATAAACCTATTGAACCTGATCCCTGCCGTTGTGTCGTCTCCTTCCCCCGCTGTGCGTAACAAAAACGCATGAAAATTGACTGAGAAATAACCAAATTATGATCTGTGCTAGGAAAATTGCTTTAAAAAAGTAAATAATTACAGGTACTTGTTACTGTAATTGAATTACTAACTGAATTATTATTTAATCGATGTAATTGATTACTAGGGAAAGTAATTAATGCGGTACTTTTTTTAAACTTTCATATGTCTGGTGCATGCAGTTGAGAAATGTTTCATGAGAAAAGACTGCGCGAGTGTGTGCCTTTAAAAGGCAGTGACTGTTGCCAAGTGAAGCGTGAGGTCATTGGCCGTTTTAGCGCAGCATTGTTAGTCTGAGGATTGGATGGAGATTGTAGACAGCAGCGAAGTGGAATGTTTTTACTGATAGATAATAAAACGATTGAACGTGTGTCAGTGTCTGTCTCACTCCTTGTCCACAAACGGGGGTATTGTAGGATTATCATTGTTCATTTTTACCCCGTAGTAATAGTAGTGTGCGCGTAACTAATGCGCCTGCGTGTGTGTTACGTACAGGCATAGTTTACATCACTACGTGCTAAAATCCGGAATAGGGCGGGGTATAACGCTAACAATAGAGATTTTGAACCTTTATGACCTTGGGACCCAACTTTTCCAAGTATTAACACTGAATTAGTCATTTTACTCTTGATTTTAATCAAATATTGAATAATTTTATGTAACCTACTCGCAGTCTAACGGGATAAACATTGTCAAATGATATGAAGTAATGTGTTAATCACAAAGATTATTATTGTCAGGCTTGGACGAAGGAAGGGACTCAGATGCAGAGATGGGATTCTAAATAAAGCTTTTATTTTGAAAAACTCTTTAAACCTCCAGAGCAGAGTAAATTCAAATACTATGAATCACAAAAATAGATAGCGAAAACATTTTCCAAATAGGGAAAAACCGAAAATCACTCCAAAAGGAGGAAATACAAAAATAAACACAAATTATAATTAGCACCGTATCTGCTATCAAAAACTTTAACAAAAAAACGCTACAACAGGAGGAAGAAAATAATGACTATAAAAATTACTACTCTAATAAATGTAAACAAAAAATCACTCAAAAACTTTGAGGAAAGATCATGAGGAAAAAATCATAACTCACCACTGCGGTTGAAAAAAGGCTAGATAACAAAAGTCGCTCTGAGGGAGGAGAAAAAGTTAACTCAAAATTACAGCGTGGGAATTTCTGGAAACAAGGACATAGACGTGGGACGAGGCAAGGCATGGACATGAACATGAACTTGGACGCAAGACAGGCACGAAAGCTCGAGACAATCTGGCACAGAACAAGGGGAGTCATGGGCTTATATGGAACATGAGGGTAATGGGAAACAGGTGGAAACAATCAAGGGTCAGGAATGACGTCAGACTGGTGACACAAGAGGAAGGACCCGTGATCTGAAACAAGAGGAGTTGCTTTTCAAAATAAAACATGCAAATCACAAGCCAGAAAACACCAAGACAAGACTTCCCTCACCGCGGTGTGACAGTTATTAAGGCTTAGGTCAGGCTGATTACAAAATAAATACTAATCAAATATACTGCTAAAGAGGGGACACATAAAAAATGATGAAAAATGTATTTACATACAGTACTATATTGTAATAAAATACACCATAGGCAGTGCAAAAATAAATCAATTCTAACTTTTATCCATCCATCCATTTCCTACCGCTTGTCCCTTTCAGGGTCCCGATGGGGCTGGGGCCTATTTCAGCTGCATTTCGGCAGAAAGTGGGGTACACCCTGGACAAGTCGCCTCCTCATCGCAGGGCCAACACAGAAAGACAACGTTCACACTCACATTCACACACTAGGGCCAATTTAGTGTTGCTAATCAACATATAACATGCATGTCTTTTATTAATAATAAATAATATTAATATACTTATCTCTTAAATAAACTGTCAATAAAATTTAAGTGCAAATTAAAATACAGCTTCACCACTTCAGTCATATTTTTTGCGTATAAGATACTTCCCTATAATTTTAGCTCCAAACTTTGTTGTTTTACATTGTCATTACTCCCACAAGTGGCGGAAAAGTGTATTACAAATAAGACATCGCTGTGGCCTCTACAGATCATGAAGAAACAGATATTTTTTGAGAGCTGCTCGTAGCCCAACAATCGGCCCCGGCCCTAAGGTTATGGAACAGAGGTTTGAGGCGCAAGGAAAGCAAGTAAAAGAGATTGGAAGCCTGTTTGTTCAGTTCAGCTTCTCAAGTGTGCAACCCCTTAGGTAAGATGACCATGAATACTTGCCAAAAGAAAAAAGGAAAAATAGTTTGATTTAACATGGACAGATTGCTTTTCCTGTAAATTAAAACATGTTAAAACATTTAAAAGTTTATAAGTTGTTATGCGGCTCTTCGCTATTTTTATTTAGTGATAGTAAAGGTTACAGACCCCTGGGCGAGACTTACTAGCACTGTGGTGCCTTCAGTGGCACTCTGGAAACAGAGACACTAGCGCTCTCATTGACTTTGATTGGACTATTCCTGTATTTATTTGGCTCATTTTACAGAGCACAGAAACTGAGTCATAAACGTGTGTTTAATCACACTAAAACCAGGACATATTTTTATGTGAAAACTTGTGCATATAAAAAATGAAGTACTACTGTACTTGTTTCAGACATGCTCAACAAGTTACATTAAGGAACGTCATGTAGTTACATTTGCACAATTCAATATTTCTGAAAAGGAGTAGGAAAAAACAGAACTTATTTAATCTTTTACTCCTCCATGTTGATAACTAAGAATTTGTATATATATGTATACATATATATATATATATATATATATATATATATATATATATATATATATATATATATATATATACATATATATACATATATATTGTATTTATTTAATTTTGTATTGTATATGTATATGCATATACTGTATATATATATATATATACATACATGTTAGCACTTGAAATATTCTGTTCAATTACATTTCGTATTTCTAATTAGGCTTAATTCCTGTGTAATTAAGGGAAGGAAGGTGTTGGAGGAAACATGAAATATAAAATAACAAATGCATATCAAAACATTAGACACAACTAAAACCTTGAATGGTTCTACGACATATTTTTTTGGTTCCGACCCGTCACTGTGAATGCAAAGACCAAAATTAAACTTTTAACAAAAGTATATGTTAAAATGGATCCAAAATCTGCCTATGTAAGATAACTTTTTTTTTTATAAAATTAAAAAAATGTAACAAAAATGATACAATAATTGTTGGTGATGAGGTTTTTGTGAAATTTGAATATTATTTGTGTCCAAGTCCATTTTTGCAAATGTTGCAATGACGAGCCATAGTTTATGTTAGAGACTATAGTTATATTTTGCTCAAATAGCCAAATAAAAAAAACAATTATAAAAAAAATAAAACGCCTGTTCCTCCCCTCCTTTAAAGGTACTCCGTCATGCTTTTTGCAGGGGCTTTTAAAAATCTTAATAAAACAATTACATCAAATTACATTAAATTAATGATATTAGATACGGGCAACACGGTGAAAGAAGGGTTAGTGCATCTGCCTCACCAATCAGGCGCCCTAGGCAAGATTTTAGGTGGCGCCCCCCCACATCGGCAGTGAAGTGTATATACCAGGGGTCGGCAACCTTTACCAGTCAAAGAGCCATTTTGACCAGTTTCACAAATTATAGAAAACAATGGGAGCCTCAAAAATGTTTTGAAATTTTAAATGAAATAACACTGCATTCAAAGTTTTTTTTTTGCTTTGTGCTATGTATAACCAGGGGTCTCAGACACGTTGCCCACACCTTCAGGTGGAATTTGAAAGCTGGTGCGGCACGCGGGTTTTAAATGAATGGCGCTTGTCAGCGTCATGCATGCCGTGATGGTACAGTATGTAGCGCCCACTACACCCAGCGTGCCTGATCAGCCACACGTTGTATGGGGCTTCCGCTTGCTCACGTAGGTAACAGCAAGGCATACTTGGTCAACAACCACACAGGTCACACTGACGGTGGCGGTATAAAAAAACAAAACTTTAACACTCTTACTAATAATGCGCCACACTGTGAACCCACACCAAACAAGAATGACAAACAAATTTCGGGAGAACATCTGCACCATAACACAACATAAACACAACAGGACAAATACCCAGAATCCCATGCAGCCCTAACTCTTCCGGGATACATTATACACCCCCCCCCCGACAGTGTGGCGCATTATTAGTAAGAGTGTTAAAGTTTAGTTTTTTTATACCGCCACCGTCAGTGTGACCTGTGTGGTTGTTGACCAAGTATGCCTTGCTGTCACGTACGTGTGCAAGCAGAAGATGTATATTGTATAACAAGTGTTGGGCTGGCACGCTGTTAATACAGATTGTAGAGGGCGCCAAATGTTGTACCATCATGGCACGCCCTTATTATAGCCGTAAGGGTGAAAATCGGTGATTATTAATCCCGAGTGTTTTCTGCGAGAGGCACTGAAATCCGGAAGTCTCACGGGAAAATTGGGGGGTTCAGCAAGTAAGCTGCTGAGCCGCATCAGAGTGATCAAAGAGCCGCATGTGGCTCCGGAGCCACGGGTTGCCGACCCCTGGTATATACTCACAAGAAACCCAATAGCTTTGTCTTTGACCTTTTTTTTACTTACAACTATACCTAATATATAAAGGGGTGGAAAAGTGACTATTACCTACAGGGCAAACATTAGCTAACCAGAAGGCAATAACAATGTAAACAAAAAACACCTGCTTAAAAGATCTAATACAAATGTCCCTGAGGAATGTAAGGTGGGAGTACTGTAATTACCTAACGTTACATTATTATTTTCCATAACAATTTAGCCCCCTCCACAATATTAACCCGACGTTAAAACAGAACTAGCTATTTATTGATTAGCAATTGCCGAATCATGTAACATTAGCTTAATGCTAAAAAGCCAGGTTACTATCACATTCTGTATCAGACAAATAATTTCATGTAGGCTAATACCTACCTGCTACCTCTGTCTTTTCTCGTTTCTCCTCCTCTTCTTTTCTCTTGTTTCTTCCCTGGGCACCTGACAGTTTTGGCCGTTTTGACATCGTGTGTTGATTCTTTGATGTGTCCAAAAAGAGTCATGATACGGGAAGGGAGGGGGCGCATCGTGCGGGGGGAGGGGGGGCGTAATGTTGTAACAAATAATATTTCTATTAAATAGGCTTTACTTTGCATTTTAATCAACGTGGGATTATTTTTTGTATTTAGAAATAATAGTATCAACTTTTTTTTTTTTTTTTTTTTCTCCAACATTTGTGGCACTGGCGTGGCGCCCCCAAATGGACGGCGCCCTTAGCATTTGCCTATACGGCCTATGCCACGGGCCGGCCCTGTGCCTCACATTACCAAGGTCCTGAGTAGTCGTGAGTTCAATCCCGGCCTCGAGATCTTTCTGTGTGGAGTTTGCATGTTCTCCCCGTGACTGCGTGGGTTCCCTCCGAGTACTCCGGCTTCCTCCCACCTCCAAAGACATGCACCTGGGGATAGGTTGATTGGCAACACTAAATTGGCCCTAGTGTGTGAATGTGAGTGTGAATGTTGTCTGTCTATCTGTGTTGGCCCTGTGATGAGGTAGCGACTTGTCCAGGGTGTACCCCGCCTTCCGCCCAATTGTAGCTGAGATAGGCTCCAGCGCCCCCCGCGACCCTGAAGGGAATAAGCAATAGAAAATGGATGGATGGATGGATATTAGATACCAGTGCATGGGGCTCTGTTTTAAGTTAAATACAATAAATAAAAAAATTAAAAAAAAACGTAAACAAATATATAAATGATAACTAAAACATAATGACTAAATAAATAAATAAAATAAATTACTCTGTAAAGCTCAAGGTTGTGTACAAGCCCTCATCACAGCTTGGAACCGCATATAGAGACACGCCACCTCAACCGGTTACATGCTAATCTTTATCAGCAAACAGTAAAGAAAAAATGGATATTGGATATTATTGGATGTTTCTGTCTTTGTTTATGAAGCAGCTGTAGGCCTACAGTACATGATGGAGCAGTGAGCTGGTAGGTAGCTGAGGTAGGTCTTAAGCTCCCTGGAAAACAACCATTTCATGAGATTTAAGAACGGCATAAAAACTCATCATTTAAAAACACATGATACAGCACTCCCACATCATGTATAATAGAACATTTTGAACATATACAAACGTCTGGAACTTTGAAAATGTAGGATTGAGCCCCTTTTAATGTGATGCCACACTCCTTTTGTTTTTAATAAGAATTACAATTCCAATCTGAAAATCCAATATTCGCCGCATGATTATCGCCTTTGGCACAAGCAAAGTCACTTCTAGTTTCCATTTTAGCATTTATCACTGTCATAATGTCGCTGACACTTCAGGCTAAGCTGTCTTGTGTCTAGCAGGAGGTGATAATTGTACTTTTAAAACAATGACAGATGATGTACTGAGCTTGAGGGATGAACAAAAGCCATAATGTGTCACCTTGTTTCAAGAAAAAAAAGAAAAAAAGATGGGATTGTGTTTTCCTACAGTGGAACATCTGCACTCAGCGTCTTTTTCTTCTTTCCAATGTTTGTTGATTTTCATCCGCAATGCAAGAGTGAATGACGTTGCAGGAAGAAAAGGCTTCATGCAGCATTGTGTGAATATATATTGATTAGGAATGAGAGTTAAAGAAAGATAGGATTTGACCTCATAAAAATATGAGTAAAAGTGAGTGAGCCCACAGTCAAGGCAGTACTAGTCGATCTCAGTGTGGATGTGACTTAGCCTCACTGTTATCATTTTACCTTTGCGCCGATTATGTAGTAATGAGGGGCTTCATCATAGCGAACGTGTCATCTTCCACGTGTTCATGTGTGCACACAGGCCATAACTGGGAAGTGTTGGACGGTGATGCGTGCACCCTTTCATTTTGCATAAATGATGGAGAGTGTCTCCCTTTTACCGCATTGCAATATGTTTTAATATAGTGCCAAATTCACTCTTTTTTCCCATCCCCTATAAAGAACTACTTTTCCTTTATTAAAAAACATTAACATCACTCAGCACCTCCAATGGGTATGAATGATATGTTGGGAAACTTTTGCATTTTTAATAATTATTAAGAAATAGGAAGGAGTCAGCAAGTGTATTATAGATAAAAAAAATATCTTAATGTGCAATAATGTTTACATTGATTTGTTTAAGGACAACATTTTGCATTTATATATCAGGTTTCATCGCAGCTCACAAATAACAAAAGTGCACTTTTTGCACTTTTCAACTGTGTAAAAAAATATCTCCCATGATTCATATAGTGGGTAACTTCTATGAATCACTTTAGTAATCAAGTAATATATCGATTATTTTTGTTTTCCAAAGTTGTTTATGGTGAAGAAGAAAAAACAAAGTACATTTGTATTTTGTAACAGATTAGAGACATCTTCATTAAGAGTAAATTGAATCAAATCGTGATTAATCGATTTTGAATTGAATTGGAAAATTGGCAATGATATCCAGCCCTTATCGGGAGTATTATCCCCTCAATTAACTCTATCAGAGTCTTATGAAACCTGGTTGAAAATAGAATACCATGAACTGTTGTGACTATTATTACAGGACTTAGAGAGACCTGGCTTTAGGGCTTCAGCTATTGATTATTATGTTTGATTAATCGAGTCATCGGATATGTTTATGGTGAAGAGAAAAAATAAAGTTCACTTGTATTTTGTAACAAATTAGAGACATTTCCATTAGGTGTAGATCAAATCGAATAGATTTACAATCGATTTGAGAAATTGGCAATGATATTTAGTCCTAATCATGACTATGACCCTCTTGACCAACATTATCAGAAGTTTTTGAAACCTGGTAGAAAATAGCATATCATAAAGTGCTGTGACTTTTATAACATGACTGAAGAGATCTGGCTTTAGGGCTGTAGCTATCGATAATGTTCGATTAATCATGTAAAACACTTATTAAAAAATACATGCGTGTTTTAGTGAAAATAATAACAATAAAGATCGTTCTGCTCACCACAATCTTGATTCTGTTTTTCAAGCACACCATGTGGTACGGATTTTATAAAAGTTTATTAGTTGCACTCATTAAGTGATTAATCAAAGCAACATAATATAGATCAAAGCTTTTATGTAATCAAATGAATTGTCCTAGTAATTCGCATAATGTGTGATGTTTCTACCAGGTCCAGTTCAGTTGAGCGGCAAAAACAATTGCTGTGACTAAAAAAAGCAAACTAATGAGTGTGACTCTGGCAAAAAACTGAGAGCGATGCAAATTAACCTAAATGTAATCAACGGTTCCTATGGTATGGTCTTTATTGTCATTGTACAAGTACAACGGAACTTTGTTTTCAGCACAAACCCATTCAAGATTAGACAAACAAACAGTGTACAGGGTTACAGAACAAGGTAGGTAGACGCTGGGGGAGGATGAGTAAAACAATTTAATCCCAGACTGGGCACCTGAAGGGGCCCAATCTGGAGTGGTAAAAAAAACAAAAAACATAGCGAAGCACATATACATATTACAACATACAACTTGAGACTTCCACCTTGGTGTTCTTGCAGCCGCCAGTCAGTCCAAAGTCAACAACAGGTGTGTGTTCATGAGAGACAAGAAGGGAGTCCGTTGTGTCTTCGCCGCACTGTCCTTCGGGAGAGTCTTGAAGCCAGGGAAACAATCCAAGTTAGAATGTTTTGTATGCGGGTGAAAATAAAATTTGCTTTTCACTCAATTGTCTATTACTGTTCCTCAAACTCATCCTGCAGGGCAGACGGTCCGGTGTTATCCAAATCACAAGAGTGTCTACAGTTCTGCCCGCATCCTCCAATCATTTGTGGCAGCTTTAGCGTACTTTGAAGACTACCACCAACTTCCAATTTGACGACAAACCAGAGCAACGCTTTCTCCAATCAGCAGATGTCCTGTTGTCATAATTCCGAACAGGTGGATATCGTCACGTCCTCAACTGAAAGGGTCGCCAGCCACGCGGCACTCTTTCTTCTCCCAAGAGTCCGTCATGTGTCCAGCAACAACCGCTCCGTCAAGACAGGCAGGTTCGCCCAAACCCAAGATCTTGTCAATTTCGTTGAAAGGTAAGTTAATAAGTTCCATTGTTTAGATTTGGAGAGAAGTGCAAAAAGAGGCAACAAGCAAGACAATTAAATAAACTCTCAGTGATTTAATGTCTTTGTCTCTGTGGGTGGAGGTGGGAAGCTAGCAAAAAGATGTTCAGGCATGTTATGTAAACATAGTAGTAGAAATGTCCTGGCTCACCCCGCCAAATCGAATCATCTTCCTGAAAGTTTCAGGAAAATCTACCCATAACTTGTTCAGTTGTGTTGCTAACTTACTAACTAACTAACCGACAAACCAAGAGCCACAATTACATAACCCTCCTGGCAGAGATAAAAATGTATGTTTTTTTATACAGTGGTACCTCCATTTTCGTACACCACACTGTTTGCATTTATGTAATGTTTTCATCTATTTAACATCAAAATATTGAACACAACTATTTTAGCATGTATAAAAGAGACATATGTTTATCTGGGGAAATGTTTATGAGTATATACAGTATCAAATACATTTGCAGTGGTACCCAACTTAAGAGTATACCCCAACTTAATAGTGTTTTGAGATAAGAGCTGTGTCTAAGCTAATTATTATGCTTTAAGTTGCAAGCAGAACTTAAGATTGTAAGAACGTAAGATCTGCCAAACACATCTGGTCTTACTTGCTAGCATTAGCTTACTGCTAGAGATATAAATACTTGTGTTTTTCCAACCAGGGGTAGGAAGAAACATTATTATTGTACAATATTCATTTTGTAAAAGTTAGTAAAAAGCATTATACATGTTAAAATTGTGCTGATTTTTTTCAAGTACCAATTGATTGATTGATTGATTGATTTCAATCTATTACAAACAGCAACAATGATTTGAGATACAAGTTTTTTGAGTTAAAAGTTCTGTCACAGAACCAATTAAGCTAAGATACGAATTTATTGATTTAACATGCATGTGTTCACATAGTATAAATGTATAGACAATCATTTCTGTAATATATGTTGAAATGAAAGAAACAAACAGCACAATATTTTGGATCAAGTGGATCATAGTTCCTCCTGCCCCTAAATGGAGTCTGTACTAATTCGGTTCGAAGCACCTTTGCACAGCTGACTCCAAGCCAAAGGTCCCACAGTCATGTCAAAGTAATTTCCAATCAGAGTCAGTCTCAGCGTCCCATCTTCCTTTCTTTGTGTGCGTTTGTTTTCAGCGTCCTTATCTCCAGACGCCAGCTTTTCCAAATGGAAAATGGAAGGCCCTCGTCACAGAGATGGAGGCAAATCTCAAGCGAAGGTAAAATAGAGTGAAAGCATATCACAGTGAGGAGTTGCATTGCTGTGTTGGGGGGGGGGGGGGGGGGGGGGGGGGGGTCAAAAGAAGTCCTTCCATCTCATTTCCCTGTCAAGGGCCTCTTGGTGAGTTTTCTGAATGATGCTGGAAGTAGATTTACTCTCCTTCCGCACATGCCCCCTCACTGATTTGACGACCCCCATAATAAGAGGGGCGGGATACGAAAGTGATCAAATTCTCTGGAGTGCCTTGATAAGCGGCTGTCTGCGTGCAAGCATTGATGAATTGGTCAGTGCATATATTCGGATGTGTGGCCATGGCAACGCTATTCACATCAATGAGATGGACTACATTTTATAGGATGCTTAGACTCTCAGAAAACTAACTCTCAAAATGCTAATCATCATGACCCTCTCTTACTCCTTTATTCCTTTTGTAAAGTACTTTTTAATCCTGTTAAATTAAATGTCTGTTAATATTTACATATAATATAATGATTAGGAAACACAATAGTTATGGTTAAATGATTATATACTGATTATATACATATAATCATACACATATATATATATATATATATATATATATATATATATATATATATATAGTATTTATTTAGTTTTGTATTGTATATGTATATGCATAAATAAACACTCACTCTCACACACTCACACACACACACACGTATAAAACATACATGAAACTATAAAGAGTTCAGACGCAGAAGCAAATATCTCCATTTTCCTTGTATTGAGTAAGTCAATGTTTAGTTGTTTTGTGGAGTATTCCATGAAACAGCCATCCTGCTGATGTGGTTTGCAATTGAATTGTTTCTAACAACCAAATTTTGAGGCGTGGTTGGGGGCGTGGTTAAGATATATATATAAGAAATACTTGACTTTCAGTGAATTCTAGCTATATATATATATATATTTATATATATATATATATATATATATATATATATATATATATATATATATATATATATATATATATATTATTATATATATATATATATATATATATATATATATATATATATATATATATATATATATATATATATATATATATATAAATAAAAGAAATACTTGAATTTCAGTGTTCATTTATTTACACATGTACACACACATAACACTCATCTACTCATTGTTGAGTTAAGGGTTGAATTGTCCATCCTTGTTCTATTCTCTGTCACTATTTCAGAACGCACACATTATACAAATATACATTATAAAATCAATAAGAAAACGGGAGCTCTAATTTGGGAGTCTGAATTAGGATCAGAAGTTCCTATATAAACATTGCGCACTCACGTCGCCTTTTTGTATTGATTACTGCAGCTGTGCACTGGATTCATTCACAA
The DNA here is from genome assembly GCF_033978685.3 of Nerophis lumbriciformis. Classification (NCBI taxonomy): domain Eukaryota; kingdom Metazoa; phylum Chordata; class Actinopteri; order Syngnathiformes; family Syngnathidae; genus Nerophis; species Nerophis lumbriciformis. Next base: position 24,020,387 of record NC_084554.2, on the reverse strand, counting down.
ATACAAACTACAACTCACAAACACTTTAGAGTTAGGCTCCACCATCAGAATGTGTACTTAAACTTATAAAGATCACATGGATATTATTCAGTGAGTTGATTCACCAAAACTAACCTGTTATACAGGAGGAAAAAGCACACAGGACGTTTCAATTGTTCACAGACTGGTCGCTCTCATCAGAATGACAAGACACTTCCGGTCTGCAGGTGATAGCATTCAATTATGAAAGAAAAATATATATGTTTATACTATACTTAATAACAGATTTGTTTTAAATGTATATTCACATTGTTTTGCCTTTTTAAAGAACATATGCATCATAGCAAATCATGCGATGTTGTTATATTGACCACACCCCCATCACCACAGGTATTTTGGCAATTTAGGGGAAACCCTGACATTAACAAAATAAAAATGTCTTACATTACGATCATGCTTTGTCAGAGATGTTTTGTGTTATTCTGTGACATTTGCACCAAAATAAATGCTAGTACATCAGTTTAGGAATATGGGGGTGATTTTTTTCTGGCTGGCTGAAATATTGTGTAAATTATTTTATAACATGATCTGGTCGAGTCTTCAATTACAGAATGATTAGCAAACTTAATATTACATTTTAATAATAGAGAAGGTTAAAACACTGTCATGCAGCAATATAATGCCACGACCCTGAAAATTATCTGTCTAGGGTACACTTATTAATGATGAAAAATTATATCTATCTGAGATGAATCGTGATTACTTTTGAGTTAACTATGAACAACATGTGATTATCGCGATTAAATATTTTAATCGTTTGACAGTCCTATGTCAAACAATGTTTATTTGCAAAACTTTCAAATAATTTTTTGTTTGGTATCGTACTCTCCCTGTGTTTATTGTATGTTTCCGTTCAGAGTTACTCATTATTGATGCTGCAATTTAGTTACAATCAGGGGAAAAACAGACATGAAGCGAGCGAACATGAGCGCTGATCAGAGGTGGGACCAAGTCATTTTTTTGCAAGTCACAAGTAAGTCTCAAGTCTTTGCCCTCAAGTCTCGAGTCAAGTCCCGAGTCAAGACAGGCAAGTCCCGAGTCAAGTCCAATGTCAAGACTGGAAAGTCTCAAGTCAAGTCCCAAGTCCTGCATTTTGAGTTTTGAGTCCTTTCAAGTCCCTTTAACCACATACTAATATATTTACACAGATTGTGTATGCTTTTAAAACGCTATATTTATTTATTAAAACAAGTGCATTTGAAATTGCAGAAAAGAAAATTGTGCTGACATTGCAATTTATAATAGCACTATTAAACAGTCATGTTAAAATTTAACTCATTCCTTTACAGAATAAACACATTTGAAAAACAAGTGCAACTGTACTTATTTGCACAAAAGTGTAAACATTGTATTTCCATGGCATATTACATTTTAACTAGTTCCATAGCTGTTTCTGTCCTGTTCTTACCTTATCTCATTGATCTCATCTCATACTGAATGTGTGTTGATGTGTGCGTACACATGAAAAACATAACAAATACATGAACATAACAATGAACAGAGTTGTACTTTTTAGATGTCAGGGCCCTATGCAACATGTACACATATTCTTAATATAGTATACATTTTAACTGACCTTTATTTGACTATGTTTGTCTTTTTGTAGGTGGCTAAAATACGCGGTGCTGCTGACCGCCGTCTAACGTTACGTTACTGTGTGTGATACATTGACTAACGTAACGTTACGTATAGATACCTCATGCAACCCTGCTTAAAAAAAAAAATACTTGACAAAAAGTATGAATAAGGTAGCGAACTGCAGTGGACGCAACAGATTGCCGTGTTTGCAATGACGTTATAACCATAGACCTCTTATAAGTAGACGCAGCATTGGTTGCCGACCATTTGGTTACCCCTTCTATGGGATTATATTCCCAGTTTTGATCTCGGACGTCTGGTCACTTATAGCATATACGAATATTCTATTACTGTTACGCAAACTATGAATAATAAAACACGCCAAAACATGTGTCCTTTATCATAGCTACACGTATGACAAAAAAGCATGTGAAAACCAGTGGTATTCAGTGAGGTAAGATGAATTATATGCGCTGACATTTCATTGCTCCTGCCACATGAATTGCACCAAGTGGAGCGGATCACCACTCCAAGATGGCGAGGCCGCCATCTTGGAGTGGTGATCCATCAGTGCCAGTAGGCAGTAGCGCTCGATGCTGCGTCTACTTATAAGATGTCTATGGTTACAACGTTAGCAGTGAGTTTACAGCCTCACTGATTTAACTACACAGCAAATAAAAGTTACGTTACTTAGCCAATAAACAAACATTAGCTTACATTCAAAACTTACCCTTCTTTGTGCAACTTCAAATGTCGAACGAAGTTGGAAGTTGTTGCGTCTCCGTCTGTAATATTCGAACCGCATGTTTTGCATACGGCAATTCGTTTTTTGTTGACCAAGTCATAGTTTTTATACCCGAACGAAACCAACTTTGGCATCATTTTTTCTCACTGCCGCATTGTTTGACAATTCTTCTTCGTTGGTTTTCCTGCAATTTGATTGGATGAGTGCTGTGGGATGAAAACAACGTAGTCCTAATTTAAATGGCTGTTGTACTGAGAGCACACAAGCTGACAGGAACAACACGCTGACAGACACAAGTACACAATGGAAGATACGGAGCGCTCCTGAATAACTTTTTAATCTTTGGGCTTTGGGGAAAGTAGCAACTCATGTCAAGTCAAAAGGCTCAAGTCGAAGTGAAGTCACAAGTCATTGATGTTAAAGTCTAAGTCGAGTTGCAAGTCTCTTTACATTTTGTCAAGTCGAGTCTAAAGTCATCAAATTCATTACTCAAGTCTGACTCGAGTCCAAGTCATGTGACTCGAGTCCACACCTCTGGCGCTGATGTTGGATGACGTCATCATTTTCCGATGCACTGACTGGTCTGATGATTTGTCTGTGCCAGAATGAGAGAATGCCTCTTGTTATTGTCTGAACTAAAACGGGATATTCTACAGTAAGATGCAAAAAATAAGTCATTTGGTTTTTTTGTTTTTTTTTCGGAAAATCCTGGTGACAAATGGTGTAAAATATTTTGGGGTACTCATAGCTCAAATCAACGGCAATGGCGTTTCTCAGTTTTTGCGCCTGAACACACACATATTTATGTGTGTATTTATGTACATACACACACACACACATATATATATATATATATATATATATATATATATATATATATATATATATATATATATATATATATATATATATATATATATATATGTATATATATATATATATATATATGTATAGAGGCTCTATTATGCAACCAACTCTTCTTATTTATTTGTACCTATTTTTGTGCATTTGGAATCTCCATAAAACCCTAAAATGTTAAATTAAACTGTGGAGGCATTGTGCAGATATTTATAAAACAATCTTCATTAATACTTCCGCTAAATGATCCGTTTGTAATTTTACATTTTTCCCATTGGTGAATTGGTAAATTCAATACTTATTAGGTATGGATTTACCCAGAGTTCTTTGCGGTAGTCCGTTATTGTAGTCCAACGCTGTAGTCAATAAGCCCCTTCCTCTTGTCTATCCTCTTATTGTGGGGCAGACTGTGTCGTACATGCACATGCATCCTACGCTGTTGCCATTTCTAATACAAGGTAGCGTATATTAATTCCGAAATGATATCTGTCAATACTTTGACAATCTGTCACATCACGTCTTGTTATGTTTCCTTAGTTTGTGTTTATTTCCTGTGTAGCGCTCTTATTTTTGGTTCATTTTCCTGTATGCCTCCTGGTGTGCTCTTTCCCCTCACCTGCCACTGATAGGCAGCCTGGCCACACCTGGTAGTGGTTGTTAATCAAATGGCTTCTATACATGCCTGTCTCGCCCTTTCGTCGGTGCTCGAAGATTGTTTCTGTTACTGACTGTTAGCTGCATGCTGTGTACATTACTGCTCATCCTGTGTTGAATATAATTAGATACTTGTCTTACTTGCACATCATCCTCCAGTCTCCTGCATCTTGGAGTCACGACTACCGCAGCCATATGAGTATGTTACAGAATACTTGAGCCAGAAAGTGACCTTGTGGAGACGCCTGTCGGCAACATGGAGCTGACATTTTAGACCGCACATTTCCTGGAAAACATGCAGGCCAGGTTTTTGTGGTTCCAATCCACAGCAAGCTCTCTCCTGCTCCCTCCGACACCACCGCCGCCTCCTGCGCTGCGCCCGGACGCCGCCTCCCGTGCTGCGCCTGGCCCCGCCGTTGCCTCCCGCTCTTCCAGTTGGAATTCCGACGCCGCTTCTTGCCTCGTCTCAAGTGGGTCTGCCGATGCCACCATTTGCCTCCTCCAACGCCACCATCTGCCTTGTCTCAAGTGGGTCTACCAACAACGCCACATCCAGCTCGTCCCCCCAGCCCGGCCTCTTCCTGCTAGTCCAGTGATGGCCCAACGTGCTGTCCATCCTAGCATCTTGTTGTGGCTCTGCAATGGACGTGTCGTTGTCCCCCCTCCCCCCATCATTTCCTGACTTCTACAGCCGGGGTCGCCACCAACCAACAGCTTCTTCCTCCGATAAAGGTAAGCGTCTGGCATCCACTTTGTGAGTTGGGGGCTACTACTAGCTGCTGTGCGGCGGAAGACTCACTGCTCTGCTCATCATCGCAGACGCCACCGTCCTTGGTATGGTCTTTATTGTCATTGCACAAGTACAAAAAAACTTCAGCACAAACCCGTTCAGGATTAAACAAACAAACAGTGTACAGGGTTACAGAAAAAGAATGCTGTGATCCACTATCAGGTTGCCTTCAGTGGATGTAAAGTGATACTCTTTATTAATTAGGTATTGTGTACAAAACTAAGACACGCACAACATAAAATAAGTACTAAATCAAGATGGAATAACTGCACTAAAAAGTGTCGTTCTTTTTTAAGACGCTTATGATTAAGGGTGATATGAATGAATGTTGATTGATTAATTGATTGTTTTATGTACAAACCTAATTTAGATCCATAAAAATGTGCTTATTCTTCCATTGTCACTTCATGTAAACCTTCTTCAAATGGTAAAATGACCTTTGAAATACCTCGGCCGCAGAGCATTGCAAAAAGTAATCAGAATTCATTACATTGAGAGGTGTTCCTATTGTTATGACCCACTCATGTAAATCATCAAAAGCAAGCATTTTTTTATAGCTGGATTTAAAATTGGGTGTACCTAATGTTGTGGCCACTAAGTGTTGGTGATGCATGGTATACTGGTAACGACGCTCTCTCAGATCCCAGACAGTGATGAAGATGAAGGAGCTGCAAGTCAAATCCACCCAAGGGGCACAATAACTCGCGAGTAAAGCTGTCACTGCAAGTCGCTAAAATAGCTGGATAACATATTTACTTTCCTTCTATACCATCTTCTTTTTTTTTGCTTTGTTATCATGATGCCAGCGCATACTTATCTCTCATCTTGATCAAAAGGCCAAGCGAGAAAAGGCATCGAGTGGGCGCTAAAGAAAAGCTTAAAAAAAAAAAAAGTATAATGGTATGGCAAATGAATAAAAGAATGACTCACTAATAGCAGGAGCACTTTATATGATTGAATGAAACATGATCACAGAATTTGAATTGAATTGAGCCAATGAAAGATAAGAAGTCGTCGCTATGTGCACTTTAGTGTCAATCAAAGTCTTTGTGCTGTGCTCGCCAAAGGCCTGACAAGAAGAAAAAAAAAACCCACTTAAATTAAAAAGTCTATTTTCCAGCCTCAAGAATGAGTTGGTGGGAGTAGAATTTGGAATCAAGAAATTTTAACAGGAACCTGTTCTTTGTGCTTTATTTTTACATCATGGTTTTGTTCCTATTTACAAGTTATTTGCTAGCTTATTTGCGTCTATGCAGACTCTACAAAATATTTCCATGAACATTGTCAAGGGGTAGCGTCTAGTATGTTACATTTCAATCAATCAATCAATCTTTATTTATATAGCCCTAAATCACAAGTGTCTCAAAGGGCTGCACAAGCCACAACGACATCCTCGGTACAAAGCCCACATAAGGGCAAGGAAAAACTCACCCCAGTGGGACGTCGATGTGAATGACTATGAGAAACCTTGGAGAGGACCGCATATGTGGGTAACCCCCCCCCTCTAGGGGAGACCGAAAGCAATGGATGTCGAGTGGATCTGACATAATATTGTGAGATTCCAGTCCATAGTGGATCCAACATAATAGTAAGAGTTCAGTCCATAGTGGGGCCAGCAGGACACCATCCCGAGCGGAGACGGGTCAGCAGCGCAGAGATGTTCCCAGCCGATGCACAGGCGAGCGGTCCACCCCGGGTCCCGACTCTGGACAGCCAGCACTTCATCCATGGCCACCGGACCTGTGCCCCCCCCCCTCAAGGAAAAGGGGAGCAGAGGAGAAAAGAAAAGAAACGGCAGATCAACTGGTCTAACAGGGGGGCTATTTAAAGGCTAGAGTATACAAATGAGTTTTAAGATGGGACTTAAATGCTTCTACTGAGGTAGCATCTCTAATTGTTACCGGGAGGGCATTCCATAGTACTGGAGCCCGAATAGAAAACGCTCTATAGCCCGCAGACTTTTTTTGGGCTCTGGGAATCACTAATAAGCCGGAGTTCTTTGAACGCAGATTTCTTGCCGGGACATATGGTACAATGCAATCGACAAGATAGGACGGAGCTAGACCGTGTAGTATTTTATACGTAAGTAGTAAAACCTTAAAGTCACATCTTAAGTGCACAGGAAGCCAGTGCAGGTGAGCCAGTATAGGCGTAATATGATCAAACTTTCTTGTTCTTGTCAAAAGTCTAGCAGCCGCATTTTGTACCAACTGTAATTTTTTAATGCTAGACATAGGGAGACCCGAAAATAATACGTTACAGTAGTCGAGACGAGACGTAACGAACGCATGAATAATGATCTCAGCGTCGCTAGTGGATAAAATAGAACGAATTTTAGCGATATTACGGAGATGAAAGAAGGCCGTTTTAGTAACACTCTTAATGTGTGATTCAAACGAGAGAGTTGGGTCGAAGATAATACCCAGATTCTTTACTGATTCGCCTTGTGTAATTGTTTGGTTGTCAAATGTTAAGGTGGTATTATTAAATAAATGTCGGTGTTTAGCAGGACCGATAATCAGCATTTCCGTTTTCTTGGCGTTGAGTTGCAAGAAGTTAGCGGACATCCATTGTTTAATTTCATTAAGACACGCCTCCAGCTGACTACAATCCGGCGTGTTGGTCAGCTTTAGGGGCATGTAGAGTTGGGTGTCATCAGCATAACAATGAAAGCTAACACCATATTTGCGTATGATGTCGCCTAGCGGCAGCATGTAAATACTAAAGAGTGCAGGGCCAAGAACCGAACCCTGAGGAACTCCGCACGTTACCTTAACATAGTCCGAGGTCACATTATTATGGGAGACGCATTGCATCCTGTCAGTAAGACAAGAGTTAAACCACGACAAAGCTAAGTCTGACATACCAATACGTGTTTTGATACGCTCTAATAAAATATTATGATCGACGGTATCGAAAGCAGCGCTAAGATCAAGAAGCAGCAACATAGATGACGCATCAGAATCCATCGTTAGCAGTAGATCATTAGTCATTTTTGCGAGGGCTGTCTCCGTAGAGTGATTTGCCCTGAAACCGGATTGAAAAGGTTCACAGAGATTGTTAGACACTAAGTGTTCATTTAGCTGCTGTGCGACAATTTTTTCGAGGATTTTCGAAATAAAGGGAAGGTGGGACACCGGTCGGTAGTTTACCATGAGGTCAGGATCAAGGTTAGGTCTTTTGAGCAGAGGATGAATAACCGCTTTCTTGAATGCTAGGGGAACAGTGCCAGAGGAAAGTGATAAGTTTATAATATTTAGCACTGATGGACCTAATAATACAAAAAGCTCCTTGATAAGTTTCCCAGGAAGTGGGTCAAGTAAACATGTTGTTTGTTTTATCCCACTTACACGCTGTAATAGTTCCTCTAATGTTATTTCATCAAAAAGAGAGAGACTATTTTGTATTGCAGTATCCGTCGTAGATACAGTTGTATCTGTGTTCATAGAACCCAGTTGTAGCTGGGATGCGTTGTCTTTAATCTCCTTTCTAATGAGTTCAATTTTCTTATTAAAGAAATTCATAAAGTCATCTGCCGAGTGGGTGGAGCTATTGGGAGGAGTCCCTTGTTGGGTTAGCGATGCTAGAATCAGAATCAGAATCAGAATCAGCTTTATTGTCATTACGCAAGGTAACGAGATTGAGGCCATTCCATACAGTGCGATGTGTGCATGCTAGAAAAACAATGTGCAAATATATAAAAATTTAAAAAATGTAGAAGTGCAATGAATATGGTGTGAAATGAATATATACATGAAAAAACAAAACAAAAACAGGGTTGTTGGTGGAATGGGTTATTGCACCGAAGAGAAGGCAGTTATGAGGGACAATGGGGCAGTCCGTTCAGGATGGTTATGGCCCTGGGGAAGAAGCTGTTCTTTAGCCTGTTTGTTTTGGTTTTAATGCACCTGTAGCGCTTCCCAGAGGGCAGCAGGTGGAACAGGTCAGAGCCAGGGTGGGTGCTGTCTTTGATGATGGCACTGGCTCTGTTGAGGCAGCGGGAGGTGTAGATGTCCGTCAGAGAGGGGAGAGGGCGGCCGATGATCTTCTGAGCCGTCTTGACCACTCTTTGCAGCCTCTCCCTGTCTGCTGCAGTGCAGCTGCCGTACCATACCGTAATACAGTAGGTCAGCAGGCTCTCGATGGACGAGCGGTAGAAGGTCAGCAGCAGGTCAGTTTTCAGGTTGTACTTCCCGAGGACTCTAAGGAAGTGTAGCCGCTGCTGAGCCTTCTTGATGATTGATGTGGTGTTGACTGTCCAGGAGAAGTCATTAGAGATGTGGACTCCAAGGTACCTGAAGGTGTGGACCCTCTCTACACGTTCGCCGTTGATGTAGAGGGGGGCAGGGTCGGTGCTGCTCCTCCTGAAGTCGACGATGATCTCTCTGGTCTTGCTGGTGTTGAGAGCGAGGTTGTTCTCCGAAGACCAGGCCGTCAGCTTCAGGACCTCCTCTCTGTAGGCAGCCTCGTCACCCCTGGAGATGAGCCCGACCACTGTGGTATCGTCGGCAAACTTGACGGTAAGGTTGTCACTGTGGGCCGGACTGCAGTCATGGGTGTAAAGGCAGTAGAGGAGGGGGCTCAGCACACAGCCCTGTGGGGAGCCGATGCTCAGCGTGCGGGAGGATGAGAGGTGCGGGCCAAGTCTCACATTCTGGGGTCGGTCCGTTAGGAAGTCCCTTATCCAGGCGTTTGTGAGAGGGGGGAGGCCAAGAGTGTCCAGTTTATTGCAGAGTCTGTCCGGGATTATTGTATTGAAGGCAGAGCTATAGTCCACAGAGAGCATCCGGACGTAGCTCTGCTGCTGCTCCAGGTGGTTCAGAGCAGAGTGGAGAGCAACAGCGATGGCATCCTCTGTGGACCTGTTCGCCCGGTATGCGAACTGGTGGGGGTCAAAGTCTGGAGGGATATGGTCCTTGATGTGCTGGAGAACAAGTCGCTCGAAGCACTTCATGATTACCGGAGTGAGGGCCACTGGTCGGTAATCATTCAGGCTGGTGATGGGAGACTTCTTCGGCACCGGGATTATTGTAGATGACTTCAGGCAGGATGGGATGACTGCCTGAGCCAGGGAGAGGTTGAAGATCCTGGTGAGGGGGGGAGCGAGCTGGTGGGCGCACGTCCTGAGCACCTTTCCAGGTACTCCGTCTGGTCCGGTAGCCTTCCTGGGGTTCACAGCCAGGAGCACTCGTCTGACACTGTGCTCCTGTACAGTGAGTGGAGTGGCGCCGGAGCCCGGTGGGGGCGGGGGCAGGGCTGGAGCAGATGAGTGTCGCTGGGGGGTTTCGAAACGGGCAAAGAAACAGTTAAGCTCCTCTGCCAGTGTCGCACTCTGATCCGCAGTTGTCATATTGCAGCCTCTGAAGTTCGTGATGTCATGAATGCCCCGCCACACCTCCCGTGAGTTTTTGCTGGACAGATGGGACTCTATGCACCTCCTGTGGTCTGCCTTTGCTTTTTTAATCCCTCTCTTCAGGTCAGCTCTAGCAACACTGTACAGTGCCCTGTCCCCTGACCTGAAGGCTGCGTCGCGGGCCCTGAGGAGTGTGCGGACCTGGCTGGTCATCCAGGGTTTCTTGTTGGGGTAAACCCGGATGGTTTTTTCCACAGTCACATTCCCGATGCAGAACTTTATGTAGTCCAGCACCGTTCCTGTGGCTGTCTCCAGCTCCTGTTGTTGGAAGAGGTCCCAGTCTGTGTGTTGGAAGCAGTCCTGAAGTTTGGGGAGTGCATCGTCAGGCCAGGTCATAACAGTCTTTGTGATAGGCCTGGCCTGGCATCTGATGGGGGTGTAGGTAGGAGAGAGCAGGAGGGAAAGATGGTCTGACTGTCCAAGCTGGGGGAGGGGTGTAGCTCTGTACGCGTGCTTTATGTTGGTATACACGTGGTCCAGGGTGTTCTTGCCCCTTGTAGAACACTTCACATGCTGGTAGAACTTAGGGAGTACAGTCTTCAGATTGGCCTTATTAAAATCCCCTGCTATGATATGAACACCGTCGGGGTGGGCCCGCTGTTGTTCGTTGACGGTGTTCAGCAGAAGAGAGAGCGCTGTGTTTACTTTGGCGTCCGGTGGAATATACACAGCCGTGATGATAACAACAGACAGCTCTCTCGGGAGAAAAAAAGGCCGACATCTAACAGACATGTACTCCACGTCCGGGCAACAGTGCTGTTCAGTGATTGTCCCGTTGTTGCACCAGTTCTCATGCACGTAGATACAGAGCCCCCCTCCTCTGCTCTTACCGGAGTCCTTAGTTCTGTCCCGGCGGAGCAGAGTGTGTCCGGCTAGCTGCATGCTAGCATCGGGTATTTCCGGGTGAAGCCAGGTTTCGGTGATAATCATAGCACAACAGTCTCGAACATAGCGGTTTCCAGCAAGTTGTAACTCCAGGTCGTCCATCTTCTACTGTACTAAACAAAAATTTAGGGTCATTTTTGTTGAGGCGGATGAGATTTGAGTAATATTTAGCTTTAGCTAAGGTAAGCATGCGTTTATACGATATTAAACTATCACTCCATGCTTGATGGAAAACCTCAAGCTTGGTCGCGCGCCATTTGCGTTCCAACTTTCTACATGATAATTTATGAGCTCTGGTTTCTTCTGTAAACCATGGGGTGCGCCTTTTAGGGGCCCTTTTTTGTTTTAGCGGTGCTATACTATCAATGGTTTTGCGCAGGGCATTGTCAAAGTTGTTAGTGAGGTTATCAATAGAGCCGACATAATTTGGGAATGGTGCCATTACCGAAGGCAGTAGGCCAGCAAGAGTCATCGTTGTGGCAGCATTAATGTTGCGGCTGCTATAGCAGTTATTATTATTATTAGTTTGTTGACAATGAGTCAGAACTTCGAATTTTATAAGGTAATGATCGGACATTACTTTAGTATACGGGAGTACCATAACTTTGGAGGTGGTGACACCCCTGACCAGCACTAGATCTATCGTATTGCCGTTGCGATGCGTAGGTTCATTTATTATTTGTGTAAGACCACAGCTATCAATTATAGTCTGGAGCGCCACGCACTGAGGGTCCGATGGGGTATTCATATGGATATTAAAGTCCCCCATTATGATTATATTGTCTGCGTGCATCACTAGATCAGCAACGAACTCTGAGAATTCATTAATAAAGTCCGAGTAGGGCCCTGGGGGGCGGTAGATAACAGCCATATCGAGAGGCAGCGGTGCGACAGACCTCATAGTAAGCACCTCAAACGATTTGTATTTATTATTTAGGTTAGGGGTAAGGTTAAAGTTTTCATTGTATATTAATGCGACCCCCCCACCCCTTTTAAGGGGACGGGCAATATGCGCATTCGTATAGTTAGGAGGAGATGCCTCATTTAGCGCAAAAAATTTGTCTGGTTTGAGCCAGGTTTCGCTAAGACCAATGACGTTAAGATTGTTGTCTCTAATGACCTCATTAACTAATAACGTTTTGGGAGACAATGATCTTATGTTTAAAAAGCCCATATTATAAGTGGCAGGCCCAAACGCATTGTGAGGGTTTGCTGGGAACGTCTGGCAGAGTCTCCTGTCAGAGAGAGTTTCAATTCCCACCTCCGGAAGAACTTTGAACATGTCACGAGGGAGGTGCTGGACATTGAGTCCGAATGGACCATGTTCCGCGCCTCTATTGTCGAGGCGGCTGATTGGAGCTGTGGCCGCAAGGTAGTTGGTGCTTGTCGTGGCGGTAATCCTAGAACCCGTTGGTGGACACCGGCGGTGAGGGATGCCGTCAAGCTGAAGAAGGAGTCCTATCGGGTTATTTTGGCTCATAGGACTCCTGAGGCAGCGGACAAGTACCGACAGGCCAAGCGGTGTGCGGCTTCAGCGGTCGCAGAGGCAAAAACTCGGACATGGGAGGAGTTCGGTGAGGCCATGGAAAACGACTTCCGGACGGCTTCGAAGCAATTCTGGACCACCATCCGCCGCCTCAGGAAGGGGAAGCAGTGCACTATCAACACCGTGTATGGCGAGGATGGTGTTCTGCTGACCTCGACTGCGGATGTTGTGGATCGGTGGAGGGAAAACTTCGAAAACCTCCTCAATCCCACCAACACGTCTTCCTATGAGGAAGCAGTGCCTGGGGAGTCTGTGGTGGGTTCTCCTATTTCTGGGGCTGAGGTTGCTGAGGTAGTTAAAAAGCTCCTCGGTGGCAAGGCCCCGGGGGTGGATGAGATCCGCCCGGAGTTCCTTAGGGCTCTGGATGCTGTGGGGCTGTCTTGGTTGACAAGACTCTGCAGCATCACGTGGACATCGGGGGCGGTGCCACTGGATTGGCAGACCGGGGTGGTGGTTCCTCTCTTTAAGAAGGGGAACCGGAGGGTGTGTTCTAACTATCGTGGGATCACACTCCTCAGCCTTCCCGGTAAGGTCTATTCAGGTGTACTGGAGAGGAGGCTACGCCGGATAGTCGAACCTCGGATTCAGGAGGAACAGTGTGGTTTTCGTCCTGGTCGTGGAACTGTGGACCAGCTCTATACTCTCCGCAGGGTCCTTGAGGGTGCATGGGAGTTTGCCCAACCAGTCTACATGTGTTTTGTGGACTTGGAGAAGGCATTCGACCGTGTCCCTCGGGAAGTCCTGTGGGGAGTGCTCAGAGAGTACGGGGTATCGGACTGTCTGATTGTGGCAGTCCGCTCCCTGTATGATCAGTGCCAGAGCTTGGTCCGCATTGCCGGTAGTAAGTCGGACACGTTTCCAGTGAGGGTTGGACTCCGCCAAGACTGCCCTTTGTCACCGATTCTGTTCATAACTTTTATAGACAGAATTTCTAGGCGCAATCAAGGCGTTGAGGGGATCTGGTTTGGTGGCTGCAGGATTAGGTCTCTGCTTTTTGCAGATGATGTGGTCCTGATGGCTTCATCTGGCCAGGATCTTCAGCTCTCACTGGATCGGTTCGCAGCTGAGTGTGAAGCGACTGGGAAGAGAATCAGCACCTCCAAGTCCGAGTCCATGGTTCTCGCCCGGAAAAGGGTGGAGTGCCATCTCCGGGTTGGGGAGGAGATCTTGCCCCAAGTGGAGGAGTTCAAGTACCTCGGAGTCTTGTTCACGAGTGAGGGAAGAGTGGATCGTGAGATCGACAGGCGGATCGGTGCGGCGTCTTCAGTAATGCGGACGCTGTATCGATGCGTTGTGGTGAAGAAGGAGCTGAGCCGGAAGGCAAAGCTCTCAATTTACCGGTGGATCAACGTTCCCATCCTCACCTATGGTCATGAGCTTTGGGTTATGACCGAAAGGACAAGATCACGGGTACAAGCGGCCGAAATGAGTTTCCTCCGCCGGGTGGCGGGGCTCTCCCTTAGAGATAGGGTGAGAAGCTCTGCCATCCGGGAGGAGCTCAAAGTAAAGCCGCTGCTCCTCCACATCGAGAGGAGCCAGATGAGGTGGTTCGGGCATCTGGTTAGGATGCCACCCGAACGCCTCCCTAGGGAGGTGTTTAGGGCACGTCCGACCGGTAGGAGGCCGCGGGGAAGACCCAGGACACGTTGGGAAGACTATGTCTCTCGGCTGGCCTGGGAACGCCTCGGGGTCCCACAGGAAGAGCTGGACGAAGTGGCTGGGGAGAGGGAAGTCTGGGCTTCCCTGCTTAGGCTGCTGCCCCCGCGACCCGACCTCGGATAAGCGGAAGAAGATGGATGGATGGATGGATATTATAAGTATTGGGCTGTTCTGACGAGTTTTTGTTTAAATTATCCGTAGTAGAAATATTAATAATGTCGCGTTTATTATACGTAGTGCACTTTAAATAGTTTCGACCATATCTAGGAATTGATACGACGGGAATTTTCAGATTGTTTGCTTGATGCTGCGATCGACTGAACCCATCATGATTTGCCACCTCAGTAGAATGCATATCTACCCCGGACACATTCACAACAGAAAACACATTATGTGAGTTGTGTGTTATTCTAAGAAAATTGCTATGCGTACAGGAATTATCCAGCCTGGTGCTGGCTAGTTCTAGCTTAACTGACTCCTCACCCGGACTAGCAGGCTCTGTAATTGCCTGTGACCGGGCTTGCTCTAGTGTAGTTAGTCAAATGTGACTTAAACAGTAGTCTATGTTCTTCCTGGTTAGGGTGAAGGCCGTCCCTCATCAGCAAGCCTGGTTTGCCCCAGAAAGAGGGCCAATTATCAATAAACGTTAGTCCCTGTTGTCTACAGAAGCTAGCCAGCCACTTGTTAAGCGAGACTAATCTGCTATATCTCTCATCATTGCCTCTCGCAGGCAGGGGGCTAGAGACAATTACTCGATGCCTGGACATCTTTCTAGCGAGATCACAAGTCCTGGCTATGTTTCTCTTTGTAATCTCTGACTGTCTCATTCTAGTGTCATTGGAGCCAACGTGTACAACTATATTCGCATAACTAGTGGTGCGATTAGCCTGTCGTACGTGTTTACTAGGCCTGTTGCGAGTTAGCTCCCTAAGATTAGCCTCAATGTCAGGTGCTCGGGCCCCTGGGATGCACTTAATTGTGGCTGGTTTGCTAAGCTTTATGTTTCGGGTGATGGAGTCCCCTATGACTAAGGTGTGGTGCCCGGTAGACTGGGGTGTAGAACTAGCTAAAGAGCTAAATCTATTATGCGTCTCAACCGGTACACCGTAGCTTGTAGGCCGCTTAGGACTACTACAGGCTGGGCTAGTTAGCTCGCTACAGCTAACGCTAGCAGATGTGTCCGCAACATCTAAAGTTACGAGATTACTCTGCTCTAACTGGCGGACACGGCCCTCTAGCAGAGCCAGCCTCTCCGTGAGTAAGGTGCAAGACGCGCAGGAAGCCATACTCACGGTGTTTTCTGTCACCGAGTGAAGTTCCTGCTGTCTTCCGAAAAGTCCTGGTCACGGTGTGCAGGAGTAGACTCCTTCTGACCGGTGACCGGCGACGCCTTTCTCCGCGCTAGCTTCGTTAGCTTAGCAGCTAGCTGCTAGCTAGAAGCATGCCACCTTGTGGAGCAGGACAGGCATCAGCCTCCTTCAGTTGGCCTTTTCCCCAATTGTGACATTTTGTACGGAGTGTCCTTGAACGCAACACTTTTCTGACAGCTAGCTCATTTTGCTTTTAATCCAAAAAAAGTCAATAAAGAAGTTTATTGTCGCTAGGACGGTCAACCAATTCCAAACTACAATGGTACAGTTGAGTCATGATGCGAATTGTCATGATCTCTCATGACTATTATTATTAATTTCTTGTATTTAATTTTTTTTCCTGTCCATCGCTCTTATTTTTGTTTCTATTTCCCTTTTTGTCATTACCTCTTCTGCCTGAGCGCCGACTTTCTCACCTGTCCATGATTCGCATTCAAGACAAACCAGTTTTTCCGATTGCCTATCAGAATGCTTTTCGGCCCTCGATCATTCTGCTTTTTGTCACAAAGTTTTCCCTAAGCTTCTTGTGACTGTTTAGCTTTCTTTGTGCACTTCCCCGCTGCCCTATTTTGTGTTAAAAATACATTTTATCTGCACTTCGCCTGCCATCTTTGCATCCTAGGGTCCAGACCAACAACACCCAAAACATAACGTAGCACCTTTAAGATACTTTTTTTTTTTAAATTTAAGCGACTAGTGACACATCTACAGTAGAAAGGGGAGTCATATAGACCCATTCACCATGGTTTACTCGACACATAAAACTTGGCAATGTGTGGGGGTGCACCATCCACTTTAGCCGCCAGATGGCAGTAGAGTGTTGAATATCAGAAAATTTGTTTTTTAACAATTCCAACTTTGACCACAGCGCCAGTTGCTATGTAGAGTGCCGCTTTCCATCATTTTCAGCACACTGCATTGCAAAATGATTAACCCACCACCTTCCTCTCACACGAAATCCACCCAGAAATGGGCCCAAAATCTCTACTGTAGTAGAGACTTTTGGAGACTGAAATGTTATTAACAAGCAACATTGGGTGCTGCTGTGAGCCCAGCTAAAAGCACTCACATGTGTCATTGAGCATTGGAGTTATAAACATATTTGTTGTGATTTTTACTTTTTTAATTCACTTTTTGCAAACCTGTCATGGCCAGTTATGCAAATTCAACAATTGTGTCAATATGGGGGGTTGGCACTTTGATACATTATGTACATTAAAAATAATAAAATTGATTCAATGTAGGTCATGGCTAAGCTATCCAAACACAACATCTTTATGTTTGCGTTATAGAGGACAAAGCAAACATGTGTAATGTCAATTATTGTACCTCATCAGTATTAGTCAATCAGTCAGTCAAAGTTTACTTATATAGCCCTTAATCACAAATGCCTCAAAGGGCTGCATGAGCTACAACATCTTCGGCTCAGATCCCACATCAGGGCAAGAAAAAACTCAACCCAATGGGAACAATGAAAAACCTTGGAAGGCCCCCACCCGAGGTGATCTGTGCAATGGATGCCAAGTAGATACGGCTAATTATAATAATCATAATCCATGTTAATTTTACAATATGCCGAGGGCCAATAAAAATATTTCTCCCAGGTCACACTTTTGGATACCTGGGAGGAATTATTCATGTTCAATGCTTGGAAAAGGTTCATATCCTTAAAACAGGTGAATCTTTTAGCAAAGCTTTTTTAAATAATTGACTGTATGGAAATAGGCTCCAGCAACCCCCGCGACCCCAAAAGGGACAAGCGGTAGGAAATGGATGGATGGATGCATAATATAATTTCCTACTTTTTTTGTTCAAATCCATCAATCAACATTAGTCCCAAATAATTTTTTTAGGTTTGGAATCTGAAACAACTAAACAAAACAATGCATCAAAAAGTGTTTCATTATTCACCTACATTCAAGCCTGATGTTTACCCATTTAACCCAGCCTTTAACATTTACTATATGGATGATAATGTGTTTTATGCAGTTTTTTGAAATAACATTACTGACATATTTAGATCAAATGGGCATTCAGAAGGTTATATATATGTAAATATATATATATATATATATATATATATATATATATATATATGTATATATATATATATATATATATATATATATATATATATATATATATATATATATATATATATATATATGTCATGTCTGTATTATCATGTTTTGTTTTAAGTCATGTTTTGTTTAGTTTCTGTCTTTTCACTCCCTTGTCTGGTCACCATAGCAACCATTAGTTTTCACCTGTCACGTCACGCACCTGTTTCACGTTTTGAGTCACGCACCTGCTTTCACTAATCATGTCCATAGTATTTAAGTTAATTCATTTTCTGTTGTTCGGCCTGACGACATCACCACATTTATGCTCCTGCACACTCTCCACACCCTGATGACCCTTGCTACTCTTTTTTTCATGCCGGTTCCTTGCCAAGTAAGTTTTTGTTTGTTAAGCCACAGTTAGTGTTTTGTTTAATTGTTCATAGTTTCTGCCAATGTGCAAGTTTTGTGTTTAAAGTCTAGTTTTATTTTCCGCCACTGTGCGCGCTTTTTGTTTATTCCTTTTTTGATAGTTTAAAATAAATCATGTACCCACCTTCAAGCCTTGACCAGTCCAGTTCATTTGCACCACAGGAGAACAAACCAAGCCAAAGTCCAAATCATGACAGATGTCGTCAGCAAAAAAGTTTTCCCGCAGATGACATCACGCCGCCGCCTTGTCATGACGTCACCCTACCCACTGGTGATGACGTCAGAGACCAAGATTTTTTTTTAAATTCTGTTAACTTTGTCTATCAGCCACCACCAAAGGACTTTTTTGCCAGAATCAGACACTTTCAGAACATTTTTTCACAGACCCGCTCACTGGGACAGTCCTTGCCCCCCAAGACTCAAGCCCCGCCCCCGTCACAAAATGTTTATTTTTTTCCGCCCACACAACACCAGGTGGGGGAAAAAGAAATATTTTTTGGACAATTTAGTGGGGAGGATTCTGCCCCCCTCCTGACCTCCCTCCACCCACCCCTAAAAACGGTTCCAGACCGCGGGGAGCGCGTCTGGTATCCGCTCCTTGAGGGGGGGGGCTAGGGCTGGGAACTGTACAGGTGGGGTGACTCAGCTTCGCCATGCCAAGCCGCAACCCCCAGCTAGACCACCTCCACCTGCACCAGTAGCTCCACGACGCCAAGCTCCGGTACCAGCTCCACGACACCAAGCTCCGGTACCAGCTCCACGACGCCAAGCTCCGGTACCAGCTCCACGACGCCAAGCTCCGGTACCAGCTCCACGACGCCAAACTCCGGTACCAGCTCCACGATGCCAAACTCCGGTACCAGCTCCACGACGCCAAGCTCCGGTACCAGCTCAACAAGTCCAAGACCCTCCACGCCAAGACCCTCCACGCCAAGTGCCGCCAGTCGCAGCTCCACGACGCCAAGTGCCGCCAGTCGCAGCTCCACGACGCCAAGTGCCGCCAGTCGCAGCTCCACGACGCCAAGTGCCGCCAGTCGCAGCTCCACGACGCCAAGTGCCGCCAGTCGCAGCTCCACGACGCCAAGTGCCGCCAGTCGCAGCTTCACGACGCCAAGTGCCGCCAGTCGCAGCTTCACGACGCCAAGTGCCGCCAGTCGCAGCTTCACGACGCCAAGTGCCGCCAGTCGCAGCTTCATGACGCCAAGACCCGCCATGCCAAGACCAAGACCCGTCATGCCAAGACCAAGACCCGCCATGCCAAGACCAAGACCAAGACCCACCATGCCAAGACCTAGACCAAGACCAAGACCCGCCATGCCCAGACCTAGACCAAGACCAAGACCCGCTATGCCAAGACCAAGACCCGCCATGCCAAGACCTAGACCAAACCAAGACCCACGCCTAGACCAAGACCAAGACCCACGCCGAGCTTCGCCGCCGGACGCGCCACGCCGAGCTTCGCCGCCTGACTTGCCACGCTGAGCTGCCACGCCTGCCAAGTTGTCGACGCGCCTGCCTCCTCGTCGGCCACGGATATGGCCGCTACCTGGTCGCCCGCCACACCAAGTGCGCCCACCTCCCAGTCGGCCACGAATGTGGCCATTCCCTGGGCGCCCGCCTCGCCTGCTGCAGCGGCGTTCCACTCGCCGCCGCCACCTAACTCTGCCCCGGTGGATACGGGGACACGTGGTCTGGCGACCCACCGCCATGTCCCCCTCCCGCCCTCCCATGACTTTTGTTAAGTTTTTTCTTGGACATCGAGTATCTGTCCTTAAGGGAGGGGCTCTGTCATGTCTGTATTATCATGTTTTGTTTTAAGTCATGTTTTGTTTAGTTTCTGTCTTTTCACTCCCTTGTCTGGTCACCATAGCAACCATTAGTTTTCACCTGTCACGTCACGCACCTGTTTCACGTTTTGAGTCACGCACCTGCTTTCACTAATCATGTCCATAGTATTTAAGTTAATTCATTTTCTGTTGTTCGGCCTGACGACATCACCACATTTATGCTCCTGCACACTCTCCACACCCTGATGACCCTTGCTACTCTTTTTTTCATGCCGGTTCCTTGCCAAGTAAGTTTTTGTTTGTTAAGCCACAGTTAGTGTTTTGTTTAATTGTTCATAGTTTCTGCCAATGTGCAAGTTTTGTGTTTAAAGTCTAGTTTTATTCTCCGCCACTGTGCGCGCTTTTTGTTTATTCCTTTTTTGATAGTTTAAAATAAATCATGTACCCACCTTCAAGCCTTGACTAGTCCAGTTCATTTGCACCACGGGAGAACAAACCAAGCCAAAGTCCAAATCATGACAATATATATATATATATATATAATGCCGCTGAGATAGGCTCCAGCACCCCCCGCGACCCCGAAAGGGACAAGCGGTAGAAATATGGATGGATATATATATATACATATACTTTTTTTGTCTTGTCCCCCTCTTGTCCCCACAATTTCTCCCTTTATTTTCTTATTTCCCTGTGTATATAAACATATGTATATACGTGTGTGTGTGTGTGCGTGTGTGTGTGTGTGTGTGTGTGTGTGTGTGTGTGTGTGTGTGTGTGTGTGTGTGTGTGTGCATGCGTGTGAGTGCGTGCGTGCGTGTGTATATATATACAGTACACACACACATACACTAGGGCTAGGGGCTGCAACAATTAGTCGACAAATGTCAACAATAAAATTTGGCACCAATAATTATATTCGTCCATAATAGTGTAATGTGAATGTGAGGATTTGTCTTCTTATTTTGAATACCTTGCTCATTTTGCAAAGTGGACATTATTTTTTGTCAGTATATCTGTTATACGTGAGCATTTAAAGCAGAGACATGATCATACTTGCCAACCCTCCCGAATTTTCCGGGAGACTCCCGAATTTTAGTGCCTCTCCCGAAAATCTCCCGGGACAACCATTCTCCCGAATTTCTCCCGATTTCCAGCCGGACAACAATATTGGTGGCGTGCCTTAGAGGCACTGCCTTTAGCATCGTCTCCGTTATCCATAGTTTTATCTATAACCCATAAAGTAGGCAGGCACGGAGCTATTTCTCAGCGTGTGTTTATTCCAGCCGGCACATTAATACACCGACACACAACATCCGGATTCCCATCATGCATTGCTTCAAAACTACGGCAAGTAGTAATGTCCAAAAACATAACAGAGACGAAGCAGAAGAACGAAGAAGAGACAGTCATGGACCGAGTCTGCAAGCAACATCCCGTTCTCATTTGCGGATGCTTTCAACAAATCCGTGAAGGATATGTTCCTGGATTCAGAGATGGCTCGCCAGTACTCAAATGGCAGAACAAAAGCTACTCAAATAGTGAAAGGTAAGTGTTTTTTTTTTTTAAGTAAGCAGCAAGTACAGTACAGTTAGTAGAACAACTGTGTTTTCATTACTATGTACTATATATATATATATATATATATATATATATATATATTTATATAAGAAATACTTACATTTCAGTGAGTTCTAGCTATAAATATACTCCTCCCCGCTTAACCCGCCCCCCGCCCCCGACCACCCCGACCTTGCCCACCTCAACCCCCCCCCCCCCCACCCAATCTCCCAAATTCGGAGGTCTCAAGGTTGGCAAGTATGGACATGATGTCGGACATTTGGAGGGAGAATGCAATCTCAACCTCAGTAAGAGTATTAGATTCTACCTTTCTTGCTAGCTAACAAGTGTGAGACAAAGTTGTGTGAAAAATAACTTTAATTATCATTTTAGCCAAAGTCAGCCAGCTAAACTTTGTCTACATCAATTCAAGTACGTTTTAAAGCAGCGACAATTTGCAATGCCGTGAAAAAAAGGCACTTAAAAAGACGCGAACCGCGCGAGCACACACACTCAAAGACAGACAGGCACCAACATGGAGGTATCATAAGATCAAACAAACAAACTATTAAATAGCCGATAGTCTACTAGAGTGCTAAAACAGCCAAGTGTTAATCAATAGTCAATATACCGGTGTGCAGCTTTTTAAACATCACACAATCCTTCTTTTCTTTTTGAGGAAGCTAGAGTTTGTTTTGTTATTTTTCATTGCTGCTATTTTAACTGTTTTTTTTTTTTTTTATATTTAAACAAGGTTAATTGTTATTTTTAGCACTTTGCCTTTCCTTTCTTTTAAATAGACAACATTTTATTAGTCATTTTAATTTTTGTAACAGCTGAATGAGCAGCACAGTTACAGTAAAAATAAATATATATGAATTAGTTAGTCATCTTTGTTGTTAGTAAGCACAGGTTTAAAATAACTTAAGCTGCATTTAGAAGTCGATGGAAAAATTAGACCCATTAAATATGTATACGCTTTATTATCTGATTAGTCGACTAATCGTCAAGATGATCATTGACTAATTGACTATGAAAATAGTCTTTAGTTGCAGACCTAACACACACACACACACACACACACACACACACACACACACACACACACACACACACACACACACACACACATATATATATAGTCGTAGTCAAAAGTTTACCTACACCTGTAAAGACCATAATGTCATGGCTGTCTTGAGTTTCCAATAAATTCTACAATTATTTGTGATTGGATTGTATTGTGGCCAAACAGCTCAATTTCTATTTCGTCTGACCACAGAACTTTTCTCCAGAAGGTCTTATCTTTGTCCATGTGATGTCAGATGAAACAAAAATTGAGCTGTTTGGCCACAATACCCAGCAATATGTTTGGAGGAGAAAAGGTGCGTTAATCCCAGGAATACCAAACCTACCGTCAAGCATGGTGGTGGTAGTATTATGCTCTGGGCCTTTTTTTGCTGCCAACGGAACTGGTGCTTTACAGAGAGTAAATGGGACAATGAAAAAGGAGGATTACCTCCTTCAGGACAACCTAAAATCATCAGCCAGGATGTTGGGTCTTGGGCGCAGTTGGGTGTTCCAACAGGACAATGACCCCAAACACACGTCAAAAGTGGTAAAGGAATGGCTAAATCAGGCTAGAATTAAGGTTTTAGAAAGGCCTTCCGAAAGTCCTGACTTAAACGTGTGGACAATGCTGAAGAAACAAGTCCATGTCAGAAAACCAACAAATTTAGCTGAACTGCACCAATTTTGTCAAGATGAGTGGTCAAAAATTCAACTAGAAGCTTGTGGATGGCTACCAAAAGCGCCTTATTGCAGTGAAACTTGCCAAGGGACATGTAACCAAATATTAACATTGCTGTATGTATAATTTGACCCAGCAGATTTGGTCACATTTTCAGTAGACCCATAATAAATTCATAAAAGAACCAAACTTCATGAATGTTTTTTTGTGGCAAACAAGTATGTGCTCCAATCACTCTATCACAAAAAAATAAGAGTGGTAGAAATTATTGGAAACTCAAGACAGCCATGACATTATGTTCTTTACAAGTGTATGTAAACTTTTGATCACGACTGTATATAAAAAAAAATAAATAAATTAAAAAAAAAAAATATATATATATATATATATATATATATATATGGGGTCCCATGGCCGAGATGGTTTATTTTGTTTGAAAGAAAGTGGATATAATTGGAAAGCAATTGTTCAAAAATGTAACATAAAACTGCAAACCATTTTTTTGCCACCTTTTCCTGCAGGGATGGAACCCAGTTTGTCCGCCTTGCAAGAAAAGTGCACAATGCCGGTCGCCACGAAGGACAGTAAAAATGGAGAGGGAAATTGTCATATCTGTGTGATCATGTTTTGTTTTGGTTATGTTCGTTTTGGTTTTTGCACTCTCGACACACCCTTGTTATTTATGCTGATGATCCATGCTGCTCTTTTCCAGTGTTGGGACTAACGCGTTACAAAGTAACGCGTTACTGTAACGCCGTTAGTTTCGGCGGTAACTAGTAATCTAGCGCGTTATTTTTTTTCATTCAGTAATTTAGTTACCGTTACTACATGATGCGTTACTGCGTTATTTTACGTTACTTTTGATGTAGTATCGGCTAGAAACAGAAGCGCTGCGGTGCCGTTCTTCTGAATCTTCCTCTGTCACAAGCCGGAGAGAAGAAAAGAGGCGCGGTCTATGTGTGTGTGGGGGGGTGGGGGGGGCGGGGAGGGGAGGTTTGATCCGCGGTTTGATATATGAAACAAAAAAAAAAAGTTGTTGGCACGTTCAGTCCACACACAGCGTGGTCATGGCGAGCGGAATAACGGAGGAGCTTGAACGCCCAGCGCCATTGAATCGGTGTGTTTATAAGTGCAGATTCGGTTGTGCAAAACGAGGGTTTTAAACACATGCTGAACGTGCTTGAACCACGTTACGACATCCCGTCGCGCACCCACTTCAGCAATAAGATTGTGCCAGATCTTTATGAGCAGGAGAAGAAAAAAGTTGTGGATGAACTATCCCGAGCATCATCTGTTGCGCTCATGACAGACGGGTGGACGTCCAGCGGAACTATAAGCCCTCACTTCATCACAGCAGACTGGGAGATGAGAAGACACGCCCCCTCTACGAGAGTCACCTTGCGCAGGTACTGACACAAGCAGTGGAGGAATGGAAGATAAAGATATCCCAGTCACACGTGATAATGCCAAAAATCAAATAATTACAGAGAATGAGGCAGGACTGGGACCACAGATAGGTGCTTTGCACATGTAGTGAATTTGGCATCACAGAAGGGAATCTCAGTCAATAGGATGGAGCGCCTCTTTGGGAGGATCAGGAAGGTTTCTTACTTCCACCCAAGCACAACAGCTGCTCATGTGCTTAAGACAAAGCAAGAAATGCTAAAGCTGCCTGCTCATACATGATGTCCCAACGAGGTGGAACTCCACTTATGATATGTTGGAGCAGCAGGCACCTATATACTCTGCATTGACCCACAACACCCTGAAGACAAATGTCACCCTGTCTGATGATGATGTGAGAGTGGCAGATGAGGTCCTCTAGGTGCTTAAACCCCTCAAAAGTGTTACATCTCTACTGAGCACTGAAACTTCACCATCTGTGTCAATGATCCTGCCACTGAAAACAAGGATTCTACAATCCATGGCTCCAAGTGTGGAAGACAGCAGCATCACTCCAGATGTCAGGCTTTATTTCACTACCTATGTTTCAAGGAAGATGATGTTTCTTCTTATGTTGCACTTAAACTTGTTTTTTTATTAATGGTCATTGGTCCAAGTTTAAAGAAAGGAGGAATGCCTTTTTATGTTGCACTGTTTTTCATTAATTATGTTAAAAGGAAAATAAAAATGCATGTCAAGTTGATCAACAGATTGTATTATTCTCCAGTGCAATAACAGTACTGAAATGAAGGCAAAAAGGGCATTAATAGGAGCTTTAAAAAAAAAAGAAGAAAAAAATAAGTAACTAAATAGTTACTTTTCACAGTAACGCATTACTTTTTGGTGTAAGTAACTGAGTTAGTAACTGAGTTACTTTTGAAATAAAGTAACTAGTAACTGTAACTAGTTACTGGTTTTCAGTAACTAACCCAACACTGCTCTTTTCTTGTCACAGTAAGTGTTTTCGTTTTTTTTGTCCATAGTTCTGCCTTTGTGCTAGTTTTGTTTTCATAGCCAAGTTTTGTACCTCCGCTGTGAACGCCTTTTGTTTGTTCCTTTTTATCGTAAATATTAAACATGTCCTTACCTTCACGTCGTGTGCAGTCAAGTCGCTTTGCACCACGGGAAAACAAACCACACCAAAATCCACGCTGTGACAGAAATTTGCTGATATATTCTTATCAGCAGGGCCGGCCCGTGGCATAGGCCGTATAGGCAAATGCTAAGGGCGCCGTCCATCAGGGGGCGCCACGCCAGTGCCACAAATGTTGGAGAAAAAAAAAAAGGGAAAAAAAGTTGGTATTATTATTTCTAAATACAAAAAATAATCCCACGTTAATTAAAATGCAAAGTAAAGCCTATTTAATAGAAATATTATTTGTTACAACATTACGCCCCCCTCCCCCCCTCCCTCTCCCCCCTCACGGTGCGCCCCCTCCCTTCCCGTATCATGACTCTTTTTGGACGTCACCACATCAAAAAATCAACACAAGATGTCAAAACGGCCAAAACTGTCAGGTGCCCAGGGAAGAAAAAAGAGAAAAGAAGAGGAGTAGAAACGAGAAAAGACAGAGTTAGCAGGTAGGTAACGTTAGCCTACATGAAATTATTTGTCTTTTACAGAATGTGATAGTAACCTGACTTTTTAGCATTAAGCTAATGTTACATGATTCGGCAATTGCTAATCAATAAATAGCTAGTTCTGTTTTAACGTCGGGTTGATATTGTGGAGGGGGCTAAATTGTTATGGAAAATAATAATGTAACGTTAGGTAATTACAGTACTCACCTTACATTCCTCAGGGACATTTGTATTAGATCTTTTAAGCAGGTGTTTTTTGTTTACATTGTTATTGCCTTCTGGTTAGCTAATGTTTGCCCTGCAGGTAATAGTCACTTGTCCACACCTTTATATATTAGGTATAGTTGTAAGTAAAAAAAAAAGGTCAAAGACAAAGCTATTCGGTTTCTTGTGAGTATATACACTTCACTGCCGATGTGGGGGGGCGCCACCTAAAATCTTGCCTAGGGCGCCAGATTGGTTAGGGCCGGGCCTGCTTATCAGTGACGGAGCAGAAAAGGGTTTGGATAAGTTTGCGGCAATACGTCATATAAAGCGCCCTGTCATTCATTGAGTGACGTTTTACGTGCATCTTTTCATGCAAAACACAGCCTTTGATCTGCCTATAGGAAGGGTGGCTATGGATATACGGCGACTAGTTATCCATCAAAGATTGTGTGAACTTAAAAGAGGTCAATATGAACACACAAATCAAACAAATGTGGCCCGCGGGCCCTACTTTAGGCACCCCTGACCTAAATGATCCCCCGAGTTAATCGCTTCAAGATTTATCTTGTCTCACTCCATCGGGGCTGTGCAGCTTCTTTAACTGTACTACATTAATTAAAGCAAACCGGGACTTTGGGGAATATGGACGATTTTTAAACGTTTAATAATTCAAAGGGCGCAGGCGCTGGCATGTTCCGCTTTCTCTCGCACAGTCTGTGTGGCCTGGGATTAAATATTCATTGAAATATCATGCAGGCTGCGGAGCGGGACGGTGTTGCCTGCGCTAAGTGCACACTTCGACCAGCGTGTCGGCGTATTTGTGTGCATGTCACGACCGATGACACCTTCCCTACAAGGACTAGAGGAATTGTATACCGTAATGAGATCATTAACTTATGTTATCCATGTCTGAGTCGCTCTCTGGTTCTTGGCGAGGAGAAAAATTAGAAGGCCTGGTGCATATCTAGCACATTTAATCTAATTGGTGTCACTTCTCTTCCTCCATTATGGTACTTTAATAGCCCTATCTGTCTCCATGTGGCTTAGCGGTGTTTAGGGTCAGCGGTCAGGCAGGGATCATATCAGTACACATGGAGATAAACAACAAAGTGGGGCAACCATCTTGAAGCTTTGCTTTATTTTAAATCATTAGAAGTGTCAGCACAACTTATTGGAAAGCTGTGACTTTACTTTTCATCAACAATTCAAAGTATTTTGTCAGTGCAGCACAGACTACCACAATCTATTCTGTCGCACATCTCACAATTGTTCATTGTCTAATTATGTTACTATTAATATTATTTAAAAAACTACAGTAGGTAAGGGTTTCACTTCAACTCATTCCTGGGGAATGTATTCATTTTGCATTGCAGTCTGCTGAAAATGATGGAAAAGGCCACCTTACGTAACAAGTGATGTTTTGGTCAAAGCTGGAATTGCCACAAAACCCATCTTAAGTTGTTCAACTCTTTACTACTTTACTACTTTAGATGACATTAACAAAATGAAAAATTATCATGCTTTGTCAGATGTTTTGTAATGTTATTTTGTGATATTTGCACCTAAAAAAATGCTAGAACATCAGTTGAGGAATATGAGGGCAGATGGGGTGGAGGGGATTTTTCTGGCTTGCTGAGATATTGTGTAAATTATTTTATAACATGTTTTGGTCGAGTCCTCAATTACAGAATTATTAGCAGGCTCAATATTACATTTCTCCTCTCTGAGCTGCCACCTTAACGTGGTAGAGGAGTTTGCGTGTCCCAATGATCCTAGGAGCTATGTTGTCCGGGGCATAAGGGTCTCCCAAGACAAACTGGTCCTAGGTGAGGGATCAGACAAAGAGCAGCTCGAAGACCTCCATGAAATATAAAAACCAAGGACGCAGAATTCCCTCGCCCGGACGCGGGTCACCGAGGCCCCCCTCTGGAGCCAGGCCCGGAGGTGGGGCACGATGGCGAGCGCCTGGTGGCCGGGCCTGTCCCCATGGGGCCCGGACGGGCACAGCCCGAAGAGGCAACATGGGTCCCCCCTCCAATGGGCTCACTACCCATAGCAGGGGTCATAGAGGTTGGGTGCGATGTGAGCTGGGCGGCAGCCGAAGGCAGGGCACTTGGCGGTCCGATCCTCGGCTACAGAAGCTAGCTCTTGGGACGTGGAACGTCACCTCGCTGGGGGGGAAGGAGCCTGAGCTAGTGCGCGAGGTGGAGAATTTCCGGCTAGATATAGTCGGACTCACTTCGACGCACAGTAAGGGCTCTGGAACCAGTTCTCTCGAGAGGGGCTGGACTCTCTTCCACTCTGGCGTTGCCGGCAGTGAGAGGCGACGGGCTGGGGTGGCAATTCTTGTTTCCCCCCGGCTCAGAGCCTGTACGTTGGAGTTCAACCCGGTGGACGAGAGGGTAGCTTCCCTCCGCCTTCGGGTGGGGGAACGAGTCCTGACTGTGGTTTGCGCTTACGCGCCAAACCGCAGCTCAGAGTACCCACCCTTTTTGGATTCACTCGAGGGAGTACTTGAGAGTGCTCCCCCGGGTGATTCCCTCGTTCTACTGGGGGACTTCAATGCTCATGTTGGCAACGACAGTGAAACCTGGAGAGGCGTGATTGGGAAGAATGGCTGCCCGGATCTGAACCCGAGCGGTGTTATTGGACTTTTGTGCCCGTCACAGATTGTCCATAACGAACACCATGTTCAAACATAAGGGTGTCCATATGTGCACTTGGCACCAGGACACCCTAGGCCGCAGTTCCATGATCAACTTTGTAGTTGTGTCATCGGATTTGCGGCCTCATGTTTTGGACACTCGGGTGAAGAGAGGGGCGGAGCTTTCTACCGATCACCACCTGGTGGTGAGTTGGCTGCGATGGTGGGGGAGGATGCCGTACAGACCTGGCAGGACCAAACGCATTGTGAGGGTTTGCTGGGAACGTCTGGCAGAGTCTCCTGTCAGAGAGAGTTTCAATTCCCACCTCCGGAAGAACTTTGAACATGTCACGAGAGAGGTGCTGGACATTGAGTCCGAATGGACCATGTTCCGCGCCTCTATTGTCGAGGCGGCTGATTGGAGCTGTGGCCCCAAGGTAGTTGGTGCTGGTCGTGGCGGTAATCCTAGAACCCGTTGGTGGACACCGGCGGTGAGGGATGCCGTCAAGCTGAAAAAGGAGTCCTATCGGGTTCTTTTGGCTCATAGGACTCCTGAGGCAGCGGATTGGTACCGACAGGCCAAGCGGTGTGCGGCTTCAGCGGTCGCAGAGGCAAAAACCCGGACATGGGAGGAGTTCGGGGAGGCCATGGAAAACGACTTCCGGACGGCTTCGAAGCAATTCTGAACCACCATCCGCCAGGAAGGGGAAGCAGTGCACTATCAACACCGTGTATGGCGAGGATAGTGTTCTGCTGACCTCGACTGCGGATGTTGTGGATCGGTGGAGAGAATACTTCGAAGACCTCCAACACGTCTTCCTATGAGGAAGCAGTGCCTGGGAAGTCTGTGGTGGGCTCTCCTATTTCTAGGGCTGAGGTTGCTGAGGTAGTTAAAAATCTCCTCGGTGGCAAGGCCCCAGGGGTAGATGAGATCCGCCCTGAGTTCCTTAAGGCTCTGGATGCTGTGGGGCTGTCTTGGTTGACAAGACTCTGCAGCATCGCGTGGAAATAGGGGGCGGTACCTCTGGATTGGAAGACCGGGGTGGTGATTCCTCTCTTTAAGAAGGGGAACCGGAGGGTATGTTCTAACTATCGTGGGATCACACTCCTCAGCCTTCCCGGTAAGGTCTATTCAGGTGTACTGGAGAGGAGGCTACGCCGGATAGTCGAACCTCGGATTCAGGAGGAACAGTGTGGTTTTCGTCCTGGTCGTGAAACTGTGGACCAGCTCTATACTCTCGGCAGGGTCCTTGAGGGTGCATGGGAGTTTGCCCAACCAGTCTACATGTGTTTTGTGGACTTGGAGAAGGCATTCGACCGTGTCCCTCGGGAAGTCCTGTGGGGAGTGCTCAGAGAGTATGGGGTATCGGACTGGTTGTGGCAGTCCGCTCCCTGTATGCAAAGTGCCAGAGCTTGGTCCACATTGCCGGCAGTAAGTCGGACACGTTTCCAGTGAGGGTTGGACTCCGCCAAGGCTGCCCTTTGTCACCGATTCTGTTCATAACTTTTATGGACAGAATTTCTAGGCGCAGTCAAGGCGTTGAGGGGATCTGGTTTGGTGGCTGCAGGATTAGGTCTCTGCTTTTTGCAGATGATGTGATCCTGATGGCTTCATCTGGCCAGGATCTTCAGCTCTCACTGGATCGGTTCGCAGCCGAGTGTGAAGTGACTGGGAAGAGAATCAGCACCTCCAAGTCCGAGTCCATGGTTCTCGCCCGGAAAAGGGTGGAGTGCCATCTCCGGGTTGGGGAGGAGATCTTGCCCCAAGTGGAGGAGTTCAAGTACCTCGGAGTCTTGTTCACGAGTGAGGGAAGAGTGGATCGTGAGATCGACAGGCGGATCGGTGTGGCGTCTTCAGTAATGCGGACGCTGTATCGATCCGTTGTGGTGAAGAAGGAGCTGAGCCGGAAGGCAAAGCTCTCAATTTACCGGTCGATCTACGTTCCCATCCTCACCTATGGTCATGAGCTTTGGGTTATGACCGAAAGGACAAGATCACGGGTACAAGCGGCCGAAATGAGTTTCCTCCGCCGGGTGGCGGGGCTCTCCCTTAGAGATAGGGTGAGAAGCTCTGCCATCCGGGGGGAGCTCAAAGTAAAGCCGCTGCTCCTACACATCGAGAGGAGCCAGATGAGGTGGTTCAGGCATCTGGTCAGGATGCCACCCGAACGCCTCCCTAGGGAGGTGTTTAGGGCACGTCCGACCGGTAGGAGGTCACGGGGAAGACCCAGGACACGTTGGGAAGACTATGTCTCCCGGCTGGCCTGGGAACGCCTCGGGGTCCCACAGGAAGAGCTGGACGAAGTGGCTGGGGAGAGGGAAGTCTGGGCTTCCCTGCTTAGGCCGATGCCCCCGCGACCCGACCTCGGATAAGCGGAAGAAGATGGATGGATGGAATATTACATTTCATTAATTAATAGAGAAGATTAAAACATTGTCACAGCAATATGAAGACCATTAACTTTGACAACATGAATATCAGAAGCATTTATTCAGGTAGAAATATTACCGATTACAGCTGGGACGGCCCCCTCTGTAAATTATCTGTCTGGGGTACACTTAATAATGATGAAAAATTATACCTATCTGCGATTAATCGCCATTAATTTGGAGTTAACTGTGAACAAAATGCTATTATCGCGATTAAATAATTTAATCGTTTGACAGCCCTAATATATATATATATATATATATATATATATATATATATATATATATATATATATATATATATATATGTATATATATTAGAGATGCGCGGTTTGCGGACACAACCGCGGAGTCCGCGGATAATCCGCGGGTCGGGCGGGTGACATGACGAAAAAAATAGATTTTAAATAGATTCGGGCGGTTGGCGGTTGAACCAATTCGGAAATATGTATACATAGTTAAATGTTGTTACCCACATACATATAGATTTTATCGGTCCTTTAGGTGGAGCTGATGGTGCATCACCGAAAAAGAAAAGGATTGACTTCACAGAATGTGAGGATACACCTGTGCTTGTTGATGAAGTAGAGGATTATTCCTCTACAAACTTCCATCTCGACGGATCAGCAGAGGAAAATCTACTTTCCTTTTAGGGGAAACAAGGACAATCATTCCCACGACTACAACACCTTGCCAAGAGAATCCTATGCGTCCCAGCAACAACTGCCGCAAGTGAGCGCTCCTTCAGCGCAGCTGGGCGCATTTTAGAGGCCAGGCGCTCTCGCCTGAATCCTGGCACTGTAGATGCCATTTTATTCCTGCATAGTGCTAACAAAAAAAAAGTAAGTAGACATACGGTTAGATATGTTAAACGAATTAGTCTACGTTACCTAGGCTATACCAAATAAGCCCATGTCTAACCTATATTGAGTTCGGTCAGCTGAATAATTTTGATGGTTACGTGTTGTTTGGGCGCACAACAATGCAAAGGAATTAAGGCAATTGCGTTGTTTATTGTGTTTTTTTCTATTCGAGATATACTACCGTGTGTTAATTATTTGGCCTCGCTTTCAAGTGAAGCGCATCTCCGATTGGCGACAATGTAAGGCTATTTAGCCTGCTTTGTTTGTCGCAACCGTCTATTTTCATTATAATTCAAGTTTGATGATAAAGTGCAGTCTGATGGGTTTGATTTCCCCCCTTCAGCTATTTGCCTTGGCCAATAAGTTGCAGGTAATTATTATTATTCATTTAATTTATTTTTGTTTAAATAGGGATGACATACATATGTTATTGTATAATTTAAGTTTGTGCGCGTGATTGACAGCCTAAGGCTTATGAGGCACATTTTTTTATTTTTTTTTATTTCAACTTAAGAACGTATGAGCCTATGCCTATGCCTACAACATAGGCTATGTGTTTATCTTTATTTTCCTGCCTGTCGTTGACAATGGAGATTGTCTGATATTTTGTCATGGCTGCAGATCAATAAATAAAGGTTCATCTTTGTCGCAAAATTGTTCACTGTTTCACTGTGCACCCCGCCCTCGTCCCTATTTGAGCATTATAAAGTTAACAAGTTAATATTCATTAAAAAAAATGTTTACCTAACGAAAATATAGGCCTAGTCTTTCTAAAACATTTTTTTAACTTCTTAAAAGCCTCGTTCTGCTTGCTGCAACTGCGCACACAAAGTGTGAGGAACGCACTCCTCTCTAAGCCACTAATGCGTGGCCAAGAGATATTAATGCGTGGCACGCATTGAATGTCTCTGCTCCATTGGATCAGTCTCCTTTCTTTAACAGGCAAAAGCTTTCTAACCTCACTAATGCCTTGCATCGTCTATATTAAATATATAACAACGGGCGGGTGGCAGGTGTGGATTTGATAAAATGTTAGTTCCGGTGGATGGCGGGTGGATGACGACTTTTGTGATGCGGTTGCGGATGAAATAATTGCCTATCCGCGCATCTCTAATATATATATATATATATATATATATATACATATATAAATATATATATATTTTTATATATATATATATATATATATATATATATATATATATATATATATATATATATATATATATATATATATATGCACATATACTGTATATATATATATATATATATATATTAGAGATGCGCGGTTTGCGGGCACAACCGCGGAGTCCGCGGATTATCCGCGGATCGGGCGGATGAAATAAAAAAAAATAAGATTTTATCCGCGCGCGGGTCGGGTCGGGCGGATTAATTAGATTTTTTTATTTTTTTTTTTTTTTATTTTTTTTTTTATTTATTTTTTTTGCGGGTGGCAGTTAAACCAATTCGGAAATATATATACATAGTTAAATGTTGTTACCCACATACGAAAAACGAGCAGGCACCTGCTGCATATGCCACAACAGAAGAAAAAAAAAGAAAAGAGATGGACACTTTTACGGAGCGGAGAAGGGACGCCTCGCCGGGGTCCGGGACCGAGGCCCCTTCCCCCGAGAGGGCCCCACCGGGAGCCGTAGCTGAGGCGATCCGCGAGAAGGGCCCGACGCACGTCCAGGGTCACTACCGCGCCCAGCGCACCGACACCCCGCCTCGTCCGCCTTCGCCGCGGCCGGCGTCACGCGCAGCAGGTAAGCAGCTTACCTGCCCGCCAACCCCCGTGGCCGGGGGATCGTAACATGGGTCACTCCGCGCGCTCCGCCCGCGCAGCTTCCCTGCCCGCCACCCCTGTTGCCGGGGGCGCGTAACAGGGGTCACTCCGCGCGCAGTGCGCTCACGAAAGGGGTGGGGCTCACCCTGGTTGATATAGAGAGCAGGACGGTGGCCATGGAAGTCGGAACCCGCTAAGGAGTGTGTAACAACCCACCTGCCGAATCAACTAGCCCTGAAAATGGATGGCGCTGGAGCGTGGGCCCATACCTGGCCGTCGCCGGCAGCGAGACGCGCTTGGAGGTGCGCTCAGCGCGGCTCCCATATGATTGCGCACTGGTGTGCGTCTGGGTCGTGACAGCGTGGCACGCGAAAGTCTGTGCTGCATTGGATCAGTCTCCTTTCTTTAACAGGCAAAAGCTTTATAACCTCACCATACCTGCCAACTTTTGAAATCAGAAAAACCTAGTAGCCAGGGTCCAAGGGCCGCAGGCCCCGGTAGGTCCAGGACAAAGTCCTGGTGGAGGGTTCAGGGCTTCGCCCCCCAACGCAAAATGATTATTAGCATTCAGACAGGTTAAAATGTTGCTAAAACCATCACTTTTCTATCAGTCACAGTGACTTTTCAAAACAAAAATATTACAGCAAAAATCATATGGGTTGATTGGCATGTTTATTCTGTAAGCTAACTTCAATAGTTTGAAATTATTTTGACAGTTAATGCCAGTTATCCTGTCAACCTTTCACAAGACTTCAATTTGTTAATTGAAAGTATAAACAGTATAAACACTTTTTACAGTAAACAAATGGTAAAACAGTACTAAACAATTCCATTAAAAAAAAAATTGGTGTCATTATTAACTTTCTGTCCAAGCTTGTATAATCTACTGCCTTGTTCAATTGTAAAAAATATTCTGTGCCTAAAATTCACATTTCTATCACAATTATCATACTGTAAACATGGTAAGCTAACTTCATTAAAATTAATAGTCCTGTCAATAGCATGGAATTACAATTCAAATGTAGTTTTTTTGTAAGCCTTTCAAAAGAATTCAAAATATGAAAAATTAATGAAAATTAATTTAAGCCAACAGACACTTGAAAAGTGGCACATCACATCTCTAATGTAATCATTTTAACTTTTCAACAGAAATAGCACTGCAAAAATATTAAGGACATACTTCTGTATTTTGGTAGTTATGCTGTCAACATTTAACAAGATTTCTTCAACTTGGACTTGAAAGCATAAATAGTATAAACACTTTTAACAGTATGTCGTGCTGTGAAATACAGCCGACAGGATTGCGCACCAAACACGAAGCAAGGCCAAAGTGCATGCAGGTGCAGGAGAAGAAAGGACTTCTTTCATTTAAGGTTTGTGATAAACCATCAAACTCATTCGTTAAAAGGACTCTATAGTAATATAAAGCAAATTTTTCTGGACATTATCATGCAAGAAAAGTTTATTTTTGGGACCGCGATCACCGCGTAATGATTTTTAAAGGTTGCATTACAAACATTTAACTGTCCCATGTGATCAGCCAGTGCGATTGGAAATCCATGCTCAATTATTGCCTCCGTAAATAAAACTTCGGGCGGGTGCAGGCGGATGGCGGGCGGATGGCGGGCGGGTGCAGTTCTGATCAAACGTTACATCGGGTGGATGGCGGATGGTTGACGACTTTCTGACGCGGTTGCGGATGAAATAAATTGCCTATCCGCGCATCTCTAATATATATATATATATATATATATATATATATATATATATATATATATATTTAAAAAAATATATATATATATATGTATACAGGATAGCTGTAAAAATCTGCTGTACAGTATGTGTGCTTGGGTCACTTTTTTTCAGAAAACTCAAAACAAAAACTCAAAATAATGTCTGATAGAATGCTTAAAAACGTTTTGACAGACCACCTCAAAAAACATAATGGAATTGTACATATTTATAATGAATATGACACCCAGAATGTACATGAAAAATAAAGAATGTGGGATTTACAATGTTAACTATAATCGATAAAACACTGAATATCAACACATTGCCTCTCTTTTTCTTCTCAGACCACCTTTTCGATCGACATCTTTACTTCCAAGAAAAACGTAACAAAAATGCATAAAACAGCAAGATACGAACTTAAAGGGTAAAACATCTACAATCTGATATAATATCACTTTTCTGCAGAACTTTGTTGTAAAGTTCCTCTTTTGCCTTTGTCCGTGACACCCGCGTCTCTGGCTGGCTGCACTGTGACATAGATTACCAAAATAACCTGTATATCACTCAAAAGCGCAAATTACAACTATTGAAATACTTTCTATAGTTCAAGACTTACAGTAATTTGAAAACAACACAGCACATCAAAATGGCAGCTACAGTTCCGATGTTAAAGGTCTAAAAAAATTATATGGAAACATCCGGCGGGCTGGATTGAAAATCTTAACGGGCCAAATGCGTCTTCCTCATGGGAAGACGTGTTTGTGGGATTAAGGAGATTTTCGAAGTATTCCCTCCACTGATCCACAACATCCACAGTCGAGGTCAGCAGAAGACCATCCTCATCATACACGGTGTTGACAGTGCACTGCTTCCCCTCCCTGAGGCGCCGGATGGTGCTCCAGAATCGCTTCGAAGCCGTCCGAAAGTCGTTTTCCATGGCTTCCCCGAACTCCTCTCGTGTCCATGTTTTTCCCTCCGCGACCGCTGAAGCCGCACACCGCTTGGCCTGTCGGTACCTCTCCGCTGCCTCCGGAGTCCTATGAGTCAAAAGAACCCGATAGGACTCTTTCTTCAGCTTGACGGCATCCCTCACCGCTGGTGGACAGCGGGTTCTAGGATTACCGCCACGACAGGCACCAACTACCTTGCGGCCACAGCTCTAATCAGCCGCCTCAACAATAGAGGTGCGGAACATGGTCCACTCGGACTCAATGTCCAGCACCTCCCTCGGGACATGTTCAAAGTTCTTCCGGAGGTAGAAATGAAAACTCTCTCTGACAGGAGACTCTGCTAGACGTTCCCAGCAGACCCTCACAATGCGTTTGGGCCTGCCAGGTCTGTCTGGCATCCTCCCCCACCTTCACAGCCAACTCACCACTAGGTGGTGATCGGTAGAAAGCTCCGGCCCTCTCTTCACCCGAGTGTCCAAAACATGAGGCCGCAAATCCGATGACACAACTACAAAGTCAATCATGGAACTGCGGCCTAGGGTGTCCTGGTGCCAAGTGCACATATGGACACCCTTATGTTTGAACATGGTGTTTGTTATGGACAATCTGTGACGAGCACAAAAGTCCAAAAACAAAACACCACTCGGGTTCAGATCCGCGTGGCCATTCTTCCCAATCACGCCTCTCCAGGTTTCACTGTCATTGCCAACATGAGTTTTGAAGTCCTCCAGTAGGACAAAGGAATCACCCGGGGGGCCACTTTCCAGTACTCCCTCGAGTATATCCAAAAAGGGTGGGTACTCTGAACTGCTGTTTGGTGCGTAAGCACAAACAACAGTCAGGACCCGTCCCCCCACCCGAAGGCGAAGGGAAGCTACCCTCTCGTCCACTGGGTTGAACTCCAACGAGCAGGCTTTAAGCCGGGGGGGCAACAAGAATTGCTACCCCAGCCCATCACCTCTCACTGCATGCAACGGCAGTGTGGAAGAGAGTCCAGCCCCTCTCGAGAGAACTGGTTCCAGAGCCCTTGCTGTGCGTTGAAGTGAGTCCGACTATATCCAGCCGGAACTTCCCCACCTCGCGCACTAGCTCAGAGTCCCTCCCCCCAGCAAGGTAACATTCCACATCCCAAGAGCTATCTTATGTAGCCGAGGATATGACCGCCAAGTGCCCTGCCTTCGGCTGCCGCCCAGCTCACATTGTACACGACCTCTATGGCCCCTCCCATGAGTGGTGAGCCCATTGGAGGGGGGGCCCACGCTGCCTCTTCGGGCTGTGCCCGGCCGGGCCCCATGGGGACAGGCCCGGCCACCAGGCGCTCGTCATCGTGCCCCAACTCCGGGCCTGGCCCCAGAGGGGGGCCCCGGTGACCCACGTCCGGGCGAGGGAAAACTGAGTCTTGGTTGTTGTATTTCCATAGAAGTCTTCGAGCTGCTCTTTGTCTGATCCCTCATCTAGGACCTGTTTGTCTTGGGAGACCCTACCAGGGGGCATAGAAGCCCCCGGACAACATAGCTCCTAGGATCATTGGGATATGCAAACTCCTCTACCACGATAAGGTGGTAGCTCAGAGAGGAGCGAATCGAAATGTGTGGTGCCCAAAGATTCACAGCCCTATATTGCATTGATGTCTGATATTAATATTGGTTTGGGATACCCCTAACTGCAAATGCATTGTGCTTCAGTTAATCAATAATTCCATATAATTTTCAACAATCCTTTAAAGGTCTAGTTTAGAATGTTTATTTATCGAAAGATATTGCAGCTTTGGCACTAAAAGAAAATGTACCACAAGCCAGGCTTTTTAAAAGGCGGTAGAGGCTCCCTACAATCAAATAAAAAAATATTACACTCGTTCTCCCATTACCTGTTGGGAGGAGGAGCACACAGGCCCCAGGCGGTGTTTGAATTGGGCTACAACAGTTCTCCCTTGCTCTGAAGTCTCGTACGCACTTTAATCCCTGCAACCTGCAGCAATATCACATGCCTTTAAAGGGGAAATATCCCATACCAGTGTTCCGTGTATTCTCTCCCAGCTCGATGTGTAACACGGGATGTGCCAAAAGCTTTAAACTGTAAAAGGATTTGCTCGATGGTTTTTGAGGTGCCAAAAGAACTCACAGTGATGTCGCTCAGGAAGTCATCCATGGGTCATGCTCGCCACAGCTGTGCAAGATCAACATTGTCTGCCCATAATCAAACAAATGCCTTCTGTGTCATTCTCGGCGAATCACTGGGTGGAGAAGAGAAAAGAATATCAGAGTAGTCCCATCGAAAAAACAAAAGATATACATATTTCATGGCATGCATAATTGATCTTTTTAGCTCGCAGGGTGTCCTTTGCCGTTTGCGCTGAGCACTGGAGACGTAAAAATAAAACATGAAGTGTTGGGAAAGTCATTAAAACAGTAGTAGGGGACTTAAGAGCTGCAGCATCAATACATTGGCACAAGAGTTAACGGCTAGTTGATCACATGCTGAACTGCATGGTCATTTAGGGAAGACAGGGTCTTAGTGCTCAGTTATTATGGGTCAGGTTCTTCTTAAAAGTTGAGTTTGTATTAGGGTGTATGACCTAATCTGGGTTCAATGGCCAGAAAATTACAGACAGGCCACCTCCCAGGAGGTGGAACAAGGGGATGGTTCGAATGCAGAGGGTAATTTCACCACACTTAGTGTGTGTGTGACTGTCAGTGGTACTATAACTTTAACTTTAACATTAAGGTAGTCTAGTGGTGGTATATAGTAGTAATAATATATTGTGACATGATGAAGAGAGTGTTTTTCTGTTGTTTTTGTTGAAACAAAGACATGCACCTAGGGATAGGCTGACTGGCGATGTTGGCCTCGCGATGAGGTGGCGACTTGTCCAGGGTGGACGCTGCCTTACCCCACCCCCCCCCCCCCTTGATCCCAAAAGGGAGAAATGGTACAACATGGATGGATGGATCAGTAGTGCAGTAAAACCTCCTTTTACGTGTACAAACTTTTCGATTTAAAGGGGAACTGCACTTTTTTGGGAATGTTGCCTATTGTTCACAAT
Organism: Nerophis lumbriciformis; assembly: GCF_033978685.3. Lineage (NCBI taxonomy): Eukaryota > Metazoa > Chordata > Actinopteri > Syngnathiformes > Syngnathidae > Nerophis > Nerophis lumbriciformis. Next base: position 23,980,583 of record NC_084554.2, on the reverse strand, counting down.
CATTATGAAAGAAATGATGACAGATGTACTTTTTTTTAATGCATTCTAAATAGTAAATAAAAGCGATCAAAGATCAAAGTGTCTTTTCGTGTTGTTCTCGCCATTTCCGGGTCTAAGTTGGCTGTCAAAATGTAACAACTTGTCCAGGTGAGAGGCATGATTTATGATCTAGAATAAAGTTTGACGAGCAAGGAAAAGAGGAAGCTGCTGATCAGTCGATCATGTAAACATTGGCACACAAGCTTGTGATCACGGCGCAGCTATAAATAGTTTGTCTGTGTTAGCGCTTATAATAACAATATCACTAATACTTGCCTAAAGGTGCCATATGTAATCATGTCATGTCAAGCGATAATTAAATGGCCCTGATGTGTCAAAAGGCATTAATAAATAATGTTCTTTTTGAATACCTTTATAACTGATAACGGTAGCTTAGCCAGGATATGCTCATTTCAAAATTAGATTTACAGCCCCGAAATATTGACATTGCTTTAATTTCCATGCCCCGCCCTCCACCGTTTGACCAATTAAAAAGTCTGTGAGTGTGTCACATCCACGTTGCCAGTTACGCACCGCCCTCTTCGTCCAGCTGCTGCCACTGGTAAAGTTACTAAACATGTCAGACCGTAGTAAGCCTAAGAGGTGTCGTTACGATTCTCAATTTATTCATGACAAAGCCAGGAACAAAACGGGGATTTGTATCGGGGATGCTTTTGAAAGATGGAGACGATTGAAGGTGGAGAAGATGACGCTAAACTTGATCATTTTCTCCTTGATATGTAAGTAAGGCATTTACGTTTTCTCATTACTTGTAATAAATGGAAATGGACATTTTGTATATTATATATTGTCCAATACAGTCTATGATCTTGTCTAACACAGCTAGTATGTTCGTGCAACAAGTGCTAAGCATGCTAGCCCTGTCAGTGACACATAGACATATAGGCGGGGGAAATGTATGCCTGTTAGCCTGTATGTGGATGTGTCATCCAACTGACAGGGAAAAATATATTTTCGACAAATAAAACCTACGTGGCTATGGGTAGTGTCAGTGCCTATTTTGTTCTCAATATGCAAATATGCTGAGGAAATGTGTTCCAACATTAGCATGGCTAATTGCGGTTTCTGGTAGTGTATGTGCATCAAACACTAATGGGGTGGTATTTGCTTGGCACAATATAATGCATTACATGCAATGATTTTTAACTTTGTGTATTGACATTATTGTATACTGACTGTTAGTCGGTAACACTTACAGTCATACACATTGTTCACCTTAGCAATGGGATCACGAGAGTCGAGTCGGGAGCTGGTGTATACTTTAGACAGCTTTATTTGCACACACAGGACGGAAGTCCAACCCAATATATATAAACCCACCTGGCACTCCCCCTGGTTGTCACTGGGTGTAACACAGTGCAGACAAAACATGAAGCTCAATACACAACCTCCCTCCCCACTTATTCAGATTCCCACCCACCAAAAACCACCCCTATTAAACCCGGCCTATAAAAACAGACTAGGCCATAAGCACTGAGAACGTGTGTTATGTGCAAAATGATGCTTTGTGCGAATCAGCGGTGTAACAATAAAATAAATTGAAATACCCACTTAGGGGGCTATTGTAAATAGGGAAGTCAAACTTAAAACACATACATGCTTACTGAGGCCGGGGGGTAGACTACCCCCGAACCTCGGAGTCATTCACGGGGATTATTCTGCCCCAAAACGTGACATGACTCTTTAACAACCCACTCCCCACAGTTCAGAGATTAAGGCGGTCTGGAGCTCTGGTAACCCGGAGTGGATACCTCCGGCCTGGCGCTCCAACATCTGCTGTCCGTCTGGGTGACCCTCCTGGCTCAGGGGCGACTGTCCCGGTTTCCAGAGCATCCCCTTTTGCCGGAGAAGGGGGAGGAGCAACCAGCTGGGTCCCCATTGTCAGTTCACTCGGCACAGCTGGTTGCTCTGGACCAGTGGGAACCAACAGCGCACGGTCACCGGCTCTCATCTGCTCTATGTGACGTCTCCAGAGCGCGCCTGTCCCCACATCCACGGAGTAGGATACCGGTCCCTCTTGTGATGCCACCAGTCCAGGCATCCACTTCTCCTCCCCCCGTCGATAATCACGCACCAGCACGGCCTTCCCCACTGCAAACCGTCTATCCTTAGCCACCAGGGCTCTGCGTTCTCGTTGGCCCTCCTGCGCCAGCTCCACCGTAGCCGACACGTTCGGCTTCACAAGGTCCAAGCGTGAGCGGAGCCGACGGCGTAGGAAGAGCATAGCCGGACACTCACTCGTCGTCATGTGAGGCGTGTTGTGTAATGAGCTTCATGTTTTGTCTGCACTGTGTTACACCCAGTGACCACCAGGGGGAGTGCCAGGTGGGTTTATATATATTGGGTTGGACTTCCGTCCTGTGTGTGCAAATAAAGCTGTCTAAAGTATACACCAGCTCCCGACTCGACTCTCGTGATCACATTGCTAAGGTGAACAATGAGTATGACTGTAAGTGTTACCGACTAACAGTCAGTATACAATAATTGGCGACGAGCACGGATGCGCCTGCCGACTGTTTAAGAGGGCGAGGGGCGGCGAATCCGCGGAGTTTATCGGCGGCTAGCGTTAGCTTAGCTTTGTTAGCGTTAGCTTCACATAGCAGCGGGGGTACGGCTCACGTCGGGACGACACACCAGCGAGCATGGCGGGCGTCATTGGACAGATGGATGCCTTTGATGAGTCGACGGAGCAGTGGTCGACGTACGTGGAGAGGTTTGAGCACTTCGTGGCAGCAAATGGACTGAATGAGGAGAGGAAGCTGCCGGTGTTTTTCAGCGTGATGGGACCGGCGACGTACGGTCTACTGCGCAGCCTCATCGCCCCAGAGAAGCCGGGCACGAAAACGTATGGTGAGGTAGTGACATTGTTGCAAGTACATTTCTCCCCAAAGCCCATAGTGATAGCGGAAAGATATAGGTTTCATAAGAGAGATCAGGGGGAGGGGGAAACTATTACACAGTATGTAACAGATTTAAACAAATTATCAGAGCACTGTGAATTTGGAGCTTACCTGCAGGATGCACTAAGAGACAGGTTAGTGTGTGGGTTGAACAGTGAGTCGATTAAAAAGAGGCTGTTAACAGAGAAGGATTTAACATACCAAAGAGCAGTTGAATTAGCAGTCTCAATAGAAACAGTGGCACGAGAATCTCAACAGCTTAGTAGCTCACAGAAGGTGAATGCTGTCTCTCTCTCCTTGCCACCGGGCCGTAAATGCACTCGTTGTGGTAGAGTAAATCACAAAATGGAGGAATGTTTTTACAAGGACCAGTCCTGCCACAATTGTGGAAAAAGGGGGCATATAGCTCGTATGTGCAGGGAAGATAAAGGGGGGCCGAAGACAACACATTTTTTTGTGGTTAAAAAGGGACAGAAAACGAAAGGAAAATTCAAAAAGAGGGCCGATCAGGTAGAGGTGGAGACTAAGCCCAGCGACCCAGAGACAACAGATTCAGATGGGGTGGGAGGCTTACATGTAGTGGATGTAGAAAAAAACGTTAAACACGATAGCACTGCGTCAGCGATTATCTGGGTTAGACCCAAAGTAGAGGGACAAACTATCGAAATGGAGTTAGACACAGGTGCGGCAGTGTCAATCATTTCAGAAAAACTGTACAATGCTAAATTTAGCCAGTTACGCCTCCGTACCACCAACTTACTGTTGAGATCGTATACAGGCCAGGTTATGACACCCTTGGGGGTAATAAAAGTAGATGTGCGTCTCAACAAACAACGGGCACATCTCCCCCTGTATGTGGTTAAGGGTGACGCTCTCTCTCTTTTTGGACGAGAATGGTTGCGAAAAGTAAAGTTAGATTGAACAATGATTATAACTGTTCGAGCCACACATGCCATACAGGAAGACCGCACAATGGCGACAGTACTAGACAGCCATGCCAGGGTGTTCCAAGAAGGTCTAGGTACACTAAAGGGCTTTGAGGTGGCGTTAACCCTCAAGCCGGTGCATCAACCGAAGTTCTTCCAAGCACGGTCGGTGCCATATGCACTTCGGCCGAAGGTGGAGGAGGAATTAGGGCGTTTGGAACAGGGGGCGTACTGTCTCCAGTACAGTTTAGTGAATGGGCTACTCTGTACCCATTGTAAAAAAAAATGGGAAAGTACGTATATGCGGAGATTTTAAAGTGACCTTGAATCCCGCGCTTTGTGCTGAACATTACCCCATTCCGAGGATAGAGGATCTTTTCGCATCGCTGGCGGGGGGGCAGCGTTTCAGCAAATTAGATCTGGCGAACGCATATTTACAGGTGCCGGTTCAGGAAAGCTCCCGTAAATATCTGACAATTACCACGCAGAAGGGAATGTTTTGCTATAACCGTCTTCCCTTCGGGATCACCTCTGCGCCGTCAATCTTTCAGCGAGTCATGGACCAAGTGTTGCAGGGCCTCCCCAACGTCCATTGTTTCCTGGACGACATTTTGGTGACTGGGGAGAACGATGCAGATCACCTAAAAAACTTAGATGCAGTGTTGGGCCGATTGGAAAAATTTGGTTTGCGAGTACAGAAGGAGAAATGTGAATTCTTCAAGAGTTCATTAGAATATTTGGGGCATGTCATTGATAAAAAAGGGCTACATAAGTCCCCAGAGAAGCTTAAGGCCATCGCGGAGGCCCCAGCCCCCATTAATGTGAGTCAGCTCCGTTCTTTTTTGGGCCTGATAAACTATTATGGCCGGTTTGTAAAAAACATGGCAACCATTCTCAGCCCATTACATGAGCTGTTGCACACCGGAGTGGCATGGAAGTGGTCACCGGAGTGTGAGAAAGCCTTTAAGGCAGCAAAAGACCACCTGCTATCAGAACAGGTGCTAACACATTATGACCCCAGGTTGCCCCTGCGGATAGCGTGCGACGCGTCGCCGTATGGGGTGGGCGCGGTACTTTCGCACGTGATGCCCGGTGGTGAGGAGAGACCCATAGCCTTTGCCTCTAGGACACTGAGCAAGGCGGAGCAAAATTATGCTCAGATTGAAAGGGAGGCGCTGGGAATTATTTTTGGGGTACGTAAATTCCACGCCTATTTGTACGGGTGCCATTTTACACTACTCACAGATCACAGACCGCTGACAAGTATATTGAGTCCCAGTAAGGCGACGCCACTTATGGCGGCCGCGCGACTGCAGCGGTGGGCGTTAGTGTTAGCAGCACACAACTACACCATCCAATACAGGAAAGCAGCGGATCATGGGAATGCTGACGGTCTCTCACGGTTGCCACTGCAGGTAGCGCATGGGGAAAAGCCAGACGCAGTAGATAGGGTGACAGTACATCACCTTGAGGCACTCCCAGTGGAAGTGGGAAGGGAACTAAATATGACCCAGTGCTCTCTAGGGTAGTAGAGATGGTAGTGTCAGGCCAGTTCGTTGGGACAGTTGGGCAGAATGACGTGTTGGCACTCTTCTACATGCGACGAGACGAACTGACTGTGATCCAGGGGTGTTTGCTATGGGGCAGTAGAGTGGTGGTTCCTCCAGCGTTGAGACCGCAGCTTCTGAAAGAACTACATGCCGGGCACCCGGGCATGGTCAAGATGAAGGCCATTGCACGGAGCCATGTCTGGTGGCCGGGGTTAGACGCCCAGATTGAACAGCAGGCCAGGACATGCTCTACGTGTCAACGGGACCAAAAGAACGCGGCGCTATCCCCACTGCACACCTGGCCATGGCCGGGATCCCCATGGCAACGGATCCATGTGGACTTTGCAGGGCCGTTCGAAGGACACATGTTCTTGGTGGTGGTAGATGCGTACTCTAAGTGGCCGGAAGTACAGGTGATGAAAACGACGACGACGGAGAAGACTGTACAGGCCCTGAGGAGTATGTTTGCTCGCAACGGAGTACCAGAGACACTGGTTAGTGACAATGGGCCACAATTCACAGCGGCAGAGTTCGGGGCATTTCTCTGGGCAAACAGAGTGAAGCACAAAAGGTCAGCGCCTTTTCACCCCGCCACGAACGGTCAAGCAGAGCGTTTTGTGCAGACGCTGAAGCGTTCATTGAAAGCGTCTAGGGGCACATTTACGCTGCAACATCGAGTGGAGGCATTTTTACTCAGCTACAGGAATGCGCCTCACATGACGACGAGTGAGTCTCCGGCTATGCTCTTCCTACGCCGTCGGCTCCGCTCACGCTTGGACCTTGTGAAGCCGAACGTGTCGGCTACGGTGGAGCTGGCGCAGGAGGGCCAACGAGAACGCAGAGCCCTGGTGGCTAAGGATAGACGGTTTGCAGTGGGGAAGGCCGTGCTGGTGCGTGATTATCGACGGGGAGAGGAGAAGTGGATGCCTGAACTGGTGGCATCACAAGAGGGACCGGTATCCTATTCCGTGGATGTGGGGGCAGGCGCGCTCTGGAGACGTCACATAGAGCAGATGAGAGCCGGTGACCGTGCGCTGTTGGTTCCCACTGGTCCAGAGCAACCAGCTGTGCCGAGTGAACTGACAATGGGGACCCAGCCGGTTGCTCCTCCCCCTTCTCCGGCAAAAGGGGATGCTCTGGAAACCGGGACAGTCGCCCCTGAGCCAGGAGGGTCACCCAGACGGACAGCAGATGTTGGAGCGCCAGGCCGGAGGTATCCACTCCGGGTTACCAGAGCTCCAGACCGCCTTAATCTCTGAACTGTGGGGAGTGGGTTGTTAAAGAGTCATGTCACGTTTTGGGGCAGAATAATCCCTGTGAATGACTCCGAGGTTCGGGGGTAGTCTACCCCCCGGCCTCAGTAAGCATGTATGTGTTTTAAGTTTGACTTCCCTATTTACAATAGCCCCCTAAGTGGGTATTTCAATTTATTTTATTGTTACACCGCTGATTCGCACAAAGCATCATTTTGCACATAACACACGTTCTCAGTGCTTATGGCCTAGTCTGTTTTTATAGGCCGGGTTTAATAGGGGTGGTTTTTGGTGGGTGGGAATCTGAATAAGTGGGGAGGGATGTTGTGTATTGAGCTTCATGTTTTGTCTGCACTGTGTTACACCCAGTGACCACCAGGGGGAGTGCCAGGTGGGTTTATATATATTGGGTTGGACTTCCGTCCTGTGTGTGCAAATAAAGCTGTCTAAAGTATACACCAGCTCCCGACTCGACTCTCGTGATCACATTGCTAAGGTGAACAATGAGTATGACTGTAAGTGTTACCGACTAACAGTCAGTATACAATAAGGCGCATTCCTGTAGCTGAGTAAAAATGCCTCCACTCGATGTTGCAGCGTAAATGTTCCCCTAGACGCTTTCAATGAACGCTTCAGCATCTGCACAAAACGCTCTGCTTGACCGTTCGTGGCGGGGTGAAAAGGCGCTGACCTTTTGTGCTTCACTCCCTTTGCCCGGAGAAATGCCCTGAACTCTGCCGCTGTGAATTGTGGCCCATTGTCACTAACCAGTGTCTCTGGTACTCCGTTGCGGGCAAACATACTCCTCAGGGCCTGTACAGTCTTCTCCGTCGTCGTCGTTTTCATCACCTGTACTTCCGGCCACTTAGAGTACGCATCTACCACCACCAAGAACATGTGTCCTTCGAACGGCCCTGCAAAGTCCACATGGATCCGTTGCCATGGGGATCCCGGCCATGGCCAGGTGTGCAGTGGGGATAGCGCCGCGTTCTTTTGGTCCCGTTGACACGTAGAGCATGTCCTGGCCTGCTGTTCAATCTGGGCGTCTAACCCCGGCCACCAGACATGGCTCCGTGCAATGGCCTTCATCTTGACCATGCCCGGGTGCCCGGCATGTAGTTCTTTCAGAAGCTGCGGTCTCAACGCTGGAGGAACCACCACTCTACTGCCCCATAGCAAACACCCCTGGATCACAGTCAGTTCGTCTCGTCGCATGTAGAAGGGTGCCAACGCGTCATTCTGCCCCACTGTCCCAACGAACTGGCCTGACACTACCATCTCTACTACCCTAGAGAGCACTGGGTCATATTTAGTTCCCTTCCTAATATCTTCACTGTCCACTGGGAGTGCCTCAAGGTGATGTACTGTCACCCTATCTACTGCGTCTGGCTTTTCCCCATGATCCGCTGCTTTCCTGTATTGGATGGTGTAGTTGTGTGCTGCTAACACTAACGCCCACCGCTGCAGTCGCGCGGCCGCCATAGGTGGCGTCGCCTTACTGGGACTCAATATACTTGTCAGCGGTCTGTGATCTGTGAGTAGTGTAAAATGGCACCCGTACAAATAGGCGTGGAATTTACGTACCCCAAAAATAATTCCCAGCGCCTCCCTTTCAATCTGAGCATAATTTTGCTCCGCCTTGCTCAGTGTCCTAGAGGCAAAGGCTATGGGTCTCTCCTCACCACCGGGCATCACGTGCGAAAGTACCGCGCCCACCCCATACGGCGACGCGTCGCACGCTATCCGCAGGGGCAACCTGGGGTCATAATGTGTTAGCACCTGTTCTGATAGCAGGTGGTCTTTTGCTGCCTTAAAGGCTTTCTCACACTCCGGTGACCACTTCCATGCCACTCCGGTGTGCAACAGCTCATGTAATGGGCTGAGAATGGTTGCCATGTTTTTTACAAACCGGCCATAATAGTTTATCAGGCCCAAAAAAGAACGGAGCTGACTCACATTAATGGGGGCTGGGGCCTCCGCGATGGCCTTAAGCTTCTCTGGGGACTTATGTAGCCCTTTTTTATCAATGACATGCCCCAAATATTCTAATGAACTCTTGAAGAATTCACATTTCTCCTTCTGTACTCGCAAACCGAATTTTTCCAATCGGCCCAACACTGCATCTAAGTTTTTTAGGTGATCTGCATCGTTCTCCCCAGTCATCAAAATGTCGTCCAGGAAACAATGGACGTTGGGGAGGCCCTGCAACACTTGGTCCATGACTCGCTGAAAGATTGACGGCGCAGAGGTGATCCCAAAGGGAAGACGGTTATAGCAAAACATTCCCTTCTGCGTGGTAATTGTCAGATATTTACGGGAGCTTTCCTGAACCGGCACCTGTAAATATGCGTTCGCCAGATCTAATTTGCTGAAACGCTGCCCCCCCGCCAGCGATGCGAAAAGATCCTCTATCCTCGGAATGGGGTAATGTTCAGCACAAAGAGCGGGATTCAAGGTCACTTTAAAATCTCCGCATATACGTACTTTCCCTTTTTTTTTTACAATGGGTACAATTGGAGTAGCCCATTCACTAAACTTTACTGGAGACAGTACGCCCCCCTGTTCCAAACGCCCTAATTCCTCCTCCACCTTCGGCCGAAGTGCATATGGCACCGACCGTGCTTGGAAGAACTTCGGTTGATGCACCGGCTTGAGGGTTAACGCCACCTCAAAGCCCTTTAGTGTACCTAGACCTTCTTGGAACACCCTGGCATGGCTGTCTAGTACTGTCGCCATTGTGCGGTCTTCCTGTATGGGATGTGTGGCTCGAACAGTTTTAATCATTGTCCGATCTAACTTTACTTTTCGCAACCATTCTCATCCAAAAAGAGAGAGAGCGTCACCCTTAACCACATACAGGGGGAGATGTGCCCGTTGTTTGTTGAGACGCACATCTACTTTTATTACCCCCAAGGGTGTCATAACCTGGCCTGTATACGATCTCAACAGTAGGTTGGTGGTACGGAGGCGTAACTGGCTAAATTTAGCATTGTACAGTTTTTCTGAAATTATTGACACTGCCGCACCTGTGTCTAACTCCATTTCGATAGTTTGTCCCTCTACTTTGGGTCTAACCCAGATAATCGCTGACGCAGTGCTATCGTGTTTAACGTTTTTTTCTACATCCATTACATGTAAGCCTCCCACCCCATCTGAATCTGTTGTCTCTGGGTCGCGGGGCTTAGTCTCCACCTCTACCTGATCGGCCCTCTTTTTGAATTTTCCTTTCGTTTTCTGTCCCTTTTTAACCACAAAAAACATTGTTGTCTTCGGCCCCCCTTTATCTTCCCTGCACATACGAGCTATATGCCCCCTTTTTCCACAATTGTGGCAGGACTGGTCCTTGTAAAAACATTCCTCCATTTTGTGATTTACTCTACCACAACGAGTGCATTTACGGCCCGGTGGCACGGAGAGAGAGACAGCATTCACCTTCTGTGAGCTACTAAGCTGTTGAGATTCTCGTGCCACTGTTTCTATTGAGACTGCTAATTCAACTGCTCTTTGGCATGTTAAATCCTTCTCTGTTAACAGCCTCTTTTTAATCGACTCACTGTTCAACCCACACACTAACCTGTCTCTAAGTGCATCCTGCAGGTAAGCTCCAAATTCACAATGCTCTGATAATTTCTTTAAATCTGTTACATACTGTGTAATAGTTTCCCCCTCCCCCTGATCTCTCTTATGAAACCTATATCTCTCCGCTATCACTATGGGCTTTGGGGAGAAATGTGCTTGCAACAATGTCACTACCTCCCCATACGTTTTCGTGCCCGGCTTCTCTGGGGCGATGAGGCTGCGCAGTAGACCGTACGTCGCCGGTCCCATCACGCTGAAAAACACCGGCAGCTTCCTCTCCTCATTCAGTCCATTTGCTGCCACGAAGTGCTCAAA
>NC_084554.2:23500000-23665000 GCF_033978685.3 Nerophis lumbriciformis | reverse complement strand
GCTTATAACTCTTGTTATGGTGAAACAAACAAGTACTGTACACCCACACTCCCCAATCAATGTGTGCTTATTCTACTGTCATGTATTCACAATGTTAATTTATGGATATTAATCTTGAAATTATGTTACTAGATTACAGAAATGCTAATAAAAACTGTAATGATATAGTTAACAGACAGAACGTTACAGGAATGAACACTTTATCCCATGCTTGTGCTACATCACACATCTCGTTGTGCAACATATGAATGTTTAAGAGAACTAAATGTGAAATCTGAATGGTACAACTTATTTCCATAGACCCCCATTTAGACATACAATGCTAGTTAAAGGGGCTGTTTGCAACATTTACACAGAAAGGGCGCCAACTTTTCAATGTATTTTACACAGTATATCCTGCCCTCTCATGGCTTCTCATACTTAATGACGTAATTATGTACGTACGTAACATGCACGCGCATTACCTTTAGGTGTTGTTAGCAATTTGGATAGCTGTCATTGAATGTATATTCTATCATAACAACAACATCACTGTGTATTGTTCGCTGCTTCTCTTGGACTGCTTTTGAATGTGTGCACGTGCTCCCTGCGTGTACGTGTTGATGAGACTAGGTGACTGACCGCCATGAACACCAATCATTTTATTCGGGCCGGTAAAAAATGTTGTTACATAAACTTTGTAATTGTGAAAAATGTAGACAATTATCAAACAAATATGATCTGTTAAACCATTAATGGTAACATAAGGTGGTGTTCTTGTTATATTTTTTGCTTTGAAAATGTTACTTTGAGGAAGTTGCAAACAGCACCTTTAATAGTTAATGAAACAAATATTTTCAATGTAAGTGGGCCACGATTCAAGACGTTAAAAATAATCTGATTGGAAATAACTGCTGTCAGTAGATTATAATAATAAGACATTTAACTTGTTATGATGTTAGGTTTGGGACAGATATGGCCCGGTGTGTACGTCTGATGTTGCTCACATATATACATCTATTTATTTATATCTGCACATTATTGCTCTTTTATCCTGCACTACAACGAGCTAATGCAACGAAATTTCGTTCTTATCTGTACTGTAAATTTCAAATTTGAATGACAATAAAAAGAAGTCTAAGTCTAAGTGGTCCACTGAATGCTCAAAGAGTTTGTGTGTTTGCTCAGACACATAAACAATTAGGGGTAACATTGACTACTAGTAAAACTAAAGAATTTGAACAAATTACAGATAAGCTTCAGTACCCCCCGCGACCCTGAGAGGGAGAAGCGGTAGAAAATGGATGGATGAACTACTGACTGCTTTTAAAGTAAACAAGATACAGCAACACCTTACTGTACTTATATGAATCACATTATGAAAAACATTTGTAACTGCCAAAAAGGAGAGTACTTGGAGTATGGGGCTTCGAGGAACACCTCAAGGCAGCAAGGTTAAAATGTCAACGCAAGAATCTGCCAATGTATTTACAGTGGTCCAAGTTCCTCTATCCAACAGGAGCACTCTAGTGCAGTGGTTCTCAAACTTTTTTCACCAAGTACCACCTCAGGAAAAAAAAAAAAAGCTTTCCAAGTACCACCATAATGACCAACATTAAATTACAGTAGCGTAGTATGCCTAAGTATTCATTAAAACAAGGCAGAGGTTTTAGTTAACAAGTATATTTAAACATTTTGGCCACCGTACACACAGTTTGAACAGTTACACTGTATTTAAATATAGGTAAATAATAAACTGGCGTGGCGAAGTTGGTAGAGTGGCCGTACCAGCAATCGGAGGGTTGCTGGTTACTGGGGTTCAATCCCCACCTTCTACCATCCTAGTCACGTCCGTTGTGTCTTTGGGCAAGACACTTCACCCCTTGCTCCTGATGGCTGCTGGTTAGCGCCTTGCATGGCAGCTCCCGCCATCTGTGTGTGAATGGGTGAATGTGGAAATACTGTCAAAGCGCTTTGAGTACCTTGAAGGTAGAAAAGCGCTATACAAGTATAACCCATTTATTTATCATTTACTTTAATCAAGTGATTCTTATATGGTGCCCGTGTACCACTGCTCTAGTGTTTTTAGGAATTTGCTTCAAAAATGTTTGTTTCCCAAGTAAGTTTTGACCTCGGGGGCTGGAATGAATCATGCCATTCCCGGGCCGGGCTGGGCCGGGCCGCCAGTTGAATAGCACTGGTGTCCAAAGTGCTTGGAGTTCTCCACCAAACTAATCCAGCCATGCCTTTGTAATTGTCTTAACATACGTTTGGATGGTTAAGAAATTGAATTCAGGAGGTCCAGCACAACACGATTAGCTAATGAAATGATTAAGAGGTGTATCTTCACACTTGTATCCACATAGTGTTCAGTACGTCTTGTTTAGGTGAATTAATTTAATTAATTAACCGATGCTTTTTATAGCTGCTATTATCTCTGGTGCTTCTGCAACTCTGCAGAACTGTGTGGGACTGCACTTGCTGTAAATTAAATGTTTTCATGGCTCACTGAATGTAGCAGGGTAATTTTCTCTTTCCTCTGTCACTTCCCAGCGCTCCGGTACGGCTAATTAAGCATTCAAAGGAGGGGAATGCGACGAATTAACGGGCAACTTTGACACAATTTCACGCGGAGCTAATTCTGCCTCATTTTATCTTGTTTATTTGTTTTAATTGGTCCGGATGAAACAAATAAATCTATGCACTTTGTTTCCTTGAAGATAAAACAGCATATTCTTTCTCACTGCGCTTTCTGATGGTGATCGTGTCTTTGCTCTTCCTCCCTGCAGGTTTCTCCAGGTGCATCCTGCCTCGGTGGAGGATGAGAGGCTGCTGGCGTACGTCGTTGCATTTTTGAACGCCTACTTCAAACACACGCGCGCATCTGACCCCGAGGACAAGGACCTGCGTTGGATACTGCAGCTGCTTCTCAACGAGGTATTTTTTTACTGTAGCAGAAAAGGACAGCAAAGCAGCAATATGTGTCTTTATAATGTGTCTACATCTTTCCTGACATATACTGTATCAATGTGTGTGTGCACATCTCTGTTAGGAAAATCCGGTTAGGCTCCTCTCTTCAACACAGATGGGGACGTAGTTGTTATCAAAGCAAAAATAAATCCCATGTAACATATCACCTTCTCATAAAACAACAATATCATCACGTGTTCCACCTCAAACCTGCAGCAGTAACCAAGTTGTTTTCATATTTTTACCATGGAGACATCTCAGCATTGCCTTCTCATTAATGTGTGTTTTTGTGTAAACAATAATCCCCCCCCTCCCCGCCCCTTTGGGACCTGCCACAGACTCAGATTGAACGCCTGGTGGTGGTGAAATGCGCCACTCTGACTTTTCTGTAATTACACAATGAAATCTGGTTCTTCTACAGCTATTCTCCTACTACTCATGTCGACATTCTCGAAAAGAGGCATGGTCAAATATATTGATCCATTTAACACTTTTTTAGGTCAATGATCCCATACAAGTTTCAACCTAAACAATGATAATATCACACATTTTCATTTAACAATATATTTTATCTAGTGTGTAGGAGTGCAGATATTTATAATAACAGTTTCTAAATATTCAAAACATCTCTAATTACCATGTTGAGGAGTTATATACCACTGCAATGCAAATTGGAACTACAAATTAGAACTCTGCCAAGGCTGAGCAATTCTGACTTGGTTTAACATCAAACTCTACCGAATTCTTTATCTTTTCATTTTATTTTATTATTATTTTACTTTAAATATGTGTGGCTTACTTTCTTTACTGTTGATGCATTATTCCCATTAAATAAAACAATAAAATCAAAGCAATAAACAAACAACAAAAATCAATAGGGTAAAAATCCTGGAATTAAATTAGTGTTTTTTTCTGTCTTGTTCTGATTCAACACAAAGGTAAGTATGATAATATAAAATATAAATATGTTTGTATTTTTGTTCATCTATTACACATACCGTACTACATATAGCTAGATTAGGTACCCATGACAGTGTCAATTATATACTACTCGTATTCAACCTTTGATAGGCATTAGCATGTTAGATCTCATATTTTATCATGATTTATCTGAATCAGGTTTTCAGAAAGCACCAGAAGTCTTCCGGGAATGCAGCAGTATACAAAAAATAAAGAAAAACATATTTTTTTTAAGGATTCAAGAAACGTTGTCATACAAGCACGCATGAGATGGCATGGAGTTCAGTACCCGAGGTCCCAGATTTAGCTCAATGAGTACCACATGTATGATAGTATGTACATAATGACGTAAATAAAATAGGATGTACAAAGAGTAGGTTACAAATAGCATAGGTTAATGGGAATAGATTGTCGATAGAACGAATAAGTTGGGATCCTGTTGTGCAAATAGAATGTAAAACAAAGATGACAAATCAAACAAAATAAAAGCCCAGTCCAGCACTTGCTATGCTAACTCGTGTTTGACAAAATAAACAGTTGGTTCTACCAGTAAGTGAGTAAACCAGGGGTGGTCGTTAAAAGATTTCATTGTTTATTTGCAGAATTGGCAACTATGCAAATGAGCAAAAAATAAATATGTTTCGGAATACAAAAACATTCAGTCTTTCAGGACACAATCATATATTTGCTTACAGATAATAGATTTTTGATGACTTTGCATGTGGTGCCACCAGCAGGTCAATGTAGTGAATTGGGCACAAATACTGTACAAGTAAATGTATTTGCTCATTTTTTTTTAAGGAAACCATGTCCCTTCTTAATATGCTGCCTGGTGTGGAGACTGCACATACAGGGCAGAACCCAGTGGAGTCTGAGGAAGTAAAGAATCACGTTAGCCAGAAACTGCAGAAGGAGCTCTCCTGCTTTTTTAAAAACATGCTCAATCACTTGACACACACACCTGACAGGTAAACTTGAAGTCCCAATAACCTTGTTTTTTGCATCATATCTCCCTCTTCAAGCCTATCCTCAGTGGTCTCTTGCTCTTCCTGCTCTCGCCTGTCTGTCCTTCCAGGCTATGCTTGGCATTAGTAGGCCCCTTCAAGAGCCAGCTGGCATTGCGCTTGCTTCAGAGCCTGCGGGTGTCTGATGCCCCGTGTTTCTATGGCCTTCCCAGCCTGGGGAGGACTCTGCAGGGCATGATCAGCCTGACAGCCCAACCTGGTTGGAGTTTGCACTGCCCTGACCTGTCGCCCGCCTCCATCTGCGCCAAGTATCTCAGCGGCCTGTTAGAGGTGCGTGGGAACGTATATTCACAAGCCTGTTCATTAGGTACAGCATCGCAATTGAATATGATTCAATGATTCTTCCTTTACAAAGATAATACTGCTCAGTTTTGATTGTGTTGATACACAATTTCGCCAATATTTTGCCCCTCATAGTCAGCTCAATAAGCTAACCATAATATTACACACAGCTTTTTGTATGATGCATGTACAACTTCAGTGTCATCTACTAAAACATACATGTAAAGCAAATGTTGTCAGTTAAATTTTGTGGAAAAAACTTTTTTAAACATATTCAAATGTGTTGCTGTACCTAATGTTGTGGCCAGTGTGTAACTCTAGCATGAATTGAGAGTTGTGTGCACATGCGTGTGTAAGTTTGGGTTTTTTGTGCGGCATGACCACCCAGTCTCATCTAAAGCATGCATTATTAATATCATAAACATAATTTTTAATAATAGAGTGTGCTTCAGAACCTACTGTTGTGCCCATGGTGTGAGTCTAGCATGAACTGAAGGTTATGAGTCTACACACTGTGTTTCTGTGTGTGTTTTGCCAGATTAGCTTGTCTCTCATAAGAGATTAGAACATTTAAGGAGCTGAATGAGTTTTGTGAGGAGCTAATTAAAACAAAGATATTCACGGGACTTGAAATAGTTAAAAAAAATGTAATGATTAGAAATGGCACATTGCAGAGATACTGATGAGATTAATCAAGCCTGCTCGCTCCATCTGTTCAGTTGTTCCACTGCCCATTTAAATGATAACATGGAGCGGACCAGCTTGCACAGCAGCCATGCGTCCGAGCCTTTTGTCTTTCAGAGTAAAACCCCCTGCAGAATTAACTATCATGTTAACAGGACAGCTTTTTCCGTGCTCACCGTGAACTTGAATTAAGATCACACAAAGAGTGGAGGTTGTCTTCTTTTCAGCTGAAGCCCCTTGCGAGAATCGCAAACCTCCCAGTTGTTGGACACAACTCTCTGCACGTTCGTCCTGGCTCTGAAGGGCCCTAAAGCTTGCACAGAACACCGAGCTGTTCGTTCTTCATCTGCTCTTTAGTGCAGTCCCACATTCTGATGGCACATCAGAGCAGAGTAATTAGTCCCGGCTGTATTAATGCCTGCCTTTTGGCTTCGTGATGGGCATACGGTAACCTTCCAGCTGTGAGATGTGTGCTTTTTGGTGTTTTAACTGTCAAAACACAACGGGAGCATGCAATGTCCACTAGTCTATCTGACATGCTGTCTTCTGCACAGGTGATCTCATCATTTTATGTGCAGTGGGGAGGCAACTCCATGTCCTTCATGGGGAAAGGTGTGACTAAGAATGCCGTAATATGTTTGCTTCACTTGTCTCATGAGATGATGGCTGAGAGTAAGGAAAAGGTAAGCAGTGTTTGCATATGTGGTGAATAGGGACAGAAAGCAATACAGAGTAAATATTTAAAGGCACCATATTATTTTATTCTTAAACTATTCAAACAAGTCTTAGAGGTCCCACAATAGTATATTGGAAATGCCTACAATCCAGCCTTGATGCTGGAATATAGACAGTTTCAAATTGCTTTTAGTAAGTCTTACTCATTGGGAACACTTTTTTATGTATATGTGTGTCTAGCTTTAATGCTAATGAGTCAGTTTGACCACCCCTGTCTTCAGCAGCATGTGTGTTGCTCCAAGAAGCCCTATTGTACACGTTATCAACTTTATTAATATACAGTGAAACGTCAATTTATGAACTTAATTAGTTATTGAACAAGGTTAGTAAATAAAAAAGTCAAATGTCAAAACAACAACTAAGTGAACTGTAATTACCGGTATATCCAACCGCCCTGCCGACACGCACACACACTGTCACTAGCCTTATGGTGCACTCAAAGTTTGAATCACACAACTCCATAAGTTTAATAGCCAAGTCACTACAATGATTAGGAATAAAAAAAATAAAGGCCATTTACCTTGTCGGGTAATCTTCTTGGTTCGCAATGGAAGGGAGGGGGAGAGAAAGTAGGCAGTGTCGACAACATTGTGGATGCTTCCTGAAGGTTTCAAACCACACGTCGCTTGTCCATTGATATCTTTGGATTTATATTTAGCTGGCAAAATTTTGAAAACACTGTAAAAAGCACACCAAGTAGCATTGAGCGCTCTAGCAACAGCAGCGCTGCTGACTGAGCTGACAAGCAATGTGCTTGATTGATTGATTGATCATGTGATTGATCAACCAGCCCACATTGGCTGTGCTGCCAGGCACATTATTGCTATTTAGCAAGGCACACAATGTGTGGCTGAAACGTTTGTACACTAAGACAAGGTTCGAACATCAAAGCATATTTTTATTAGGTCAACGGAACACAGATAGACAGACAACATTCAAATCAAATCAAATCAAATCAAATCAACTTTATTTATCAAACTCACATTCACACACTAGGGCCAATTTAGTGTTGCCAACCAACCTATCCCTAGGTGCATGTCTTTGGCGGTGGGAACCCACACAGTCACGGGTCACGCATGCAAACTCCACACAGAAAGACCCCGAGCCCGGGATCGAACTCAGGACCTTAATGCAGCTGAGATAGGCGCCAGCACCCCCCGCTACCCGGAAAGGACCAAGCGGTAGAAAATGGATGGGTTCGTAAATCAAAAGTTCGTACAACAAGGGGTTTATAAATCGAGGGTACACTGTGATTCCGAACTTATAGATAGTTCTTTGAGGTTTGTAACTTCACTCTTATCACATTTAAAAAAACAACAAAAAACACATTCTATGTATTGTTGGTCTAAATTAGGCATTTCCAAACATAAAAAGTGCTAAATGAACTAAAAGTATCAGTACCACAGTCGTATTGGCCATTAGATGAGACCAAACTAATCAAAGAGTGTTGTTTAGTATCGTGGCAAACGGAAAGGTGTCTATGTCCACAGAGCTGTCATAAACGTATTTAAAAGTGTTTTTACACTGAATATTGGATTTATAATGAACAATTCTTACTTTTCAGAAATTATTTTACCACGGTCAGACCCAGAACCAATTAACAGCTAAAGATTTACTGTATCACATACAACAACGTAACATGAAGGAGTGATAGAAGACACAAACGTTAGCAACACTAGCATTGCTATGTGAGCTACAGTGCTAACATTACACTCACATTCATCTACATCATGCTCGGTTAGGCTATGTGCCAAAGAAAAACTACATTTTAAAATGCAAACCTTTAAGATGTGTAGTGAAGCCTTTCATTTTTTTTCTTCTGTATACACAAGTTGGGATCATGGAGCTTGAGGCGGTATCGTGTCCATAAGGAAGGTTGTTTTTTGTTCATGATGTTATAAAACCCAGAACTACAAATGCATTTGAGCGCTTTTCCTCTAAAAAGTGGAGCAAACAAATGAGGAAAATTATGAATTTTTCTCACATTTGGTGCTCATAAACAGGCTCTCAGGACACCTATTACTGTTATAGCATCTTTAAACAATTTTTCATAACAGGGGACCTTTAAGCATATGTTTAATGTAGTTAGGACTCAGAGGTATGACTCAATATTCATATCACGGTATAAAATTAATCTCTTCATGTTAACGGTATATATAACGTGGTATAAATGTCACAGTGTACAATTTATAATGGAAGTGTTTCTTAATGGGTTTTGTAGTCTTTTAGCGAAGCTTAATTGATTTATAAAACAACAACAAATAAGCAAAGATATCATTAAATTTTTTGGAGAATGCCGCTATTCCGCCCACAAAGTCCTTTAAATATAATTAATTGATTAATGTATTATACCTAGGATTAATTTTGGAAATGTTGACAAATCTCTTTAAAACTGGCTTAAATGCATATCCTCTGAAATATGCCACCAACTGGAGGTCACCCTTGGGCAAGGTGTAGCACCCGAATGCCCCCCCCCATCAGGGTTACGATACCCCCCATGAAAACAACTATGAGAAGATGCGTTACCCGGCCCGGAGGAAGCCCGAGGCCCTCCTCTGGAGCTAGGTCCGGAGGCAGGGCTCGTCAGTGAGCGCCTAGTGGCCGGGCTATCCACGGCGCCCGGCCAGGCACAGCCCGAAGAAGCTAGAAATTAAGAATGAAGCTAGAGATGAAACAAAAATTTAGCTGTTTGGCCACAGTACCCAGCAATATGTTTGGAGGAGAAAAGGTGAGGCATTTAATCTCAGGAACATGCCTACCTTCAAGCATGGTGGTGGTAGTATTATGCTCTGGGCCTGTTTTGCTGCCAATGGAACTGGTGCTTTAAATGGGACAATGAAAAAGGACGATTACCTCCAAATTCTTCAAGACAACCTAAAATTATCAGCCCGGAGGTTGGGTCTTGGGCGCAGTTGGGTGTTCCAACAGGAAAATTACCCCAAACACACGTCAAAAGTGGTAAAGGAATGGCTAAATCAGGCTAGAATTAAGGTTTTAGAATGGCTTTCCCAAAGTCCTGACTTAAACGTGTGGAGAAGAAACAAGTCCATGTCAGAAAACCAACTAATTTAGCTGAACTGCACCAATTTTGTCAAGAGGAGTGGTCAAAAATTCAACCAGAAGCTTGTGGATGGCTACCAAAAGCGCCTTATTACAGTGAAACTTACCAAGGGACATGTAACTAAATATTAACATTGCTGTATGTATACTTTTGACCCAGCATATTTGGTCACATTTTCAGTAGACTCATAATAAATTCATAAAAGAACCAAACTTCATGAATGTTTTTTGTGACCAACAAGTCTGTGCTCCAATCACTCTATCACAACAAAATAAGAGTTGTAGAAAGTATTGGAAACTCAAGACAGCCATGACATTATGTTATTTACAAGTGTATGTAAACTTTTGACCACAACTGTATATTCCTATAAATATTTAAGCTGCAATGTGGTGGAAAAGCTTCAGAAGTGTTCTCGAAAGTGCTTGAATTTAACCTTGGTTAAGATGTATGAACAATGTAAGCACTGTTATTGATATTCAGTGGGGAACAAGCCTGCACATTATTAAAACATTTACACAACGCAACTAAATGTTTCTCTTCTGTCTGGAGTAGGACATCATTTCCTTGTGGTCTTTGGGGAACGACAGCACCGTGGAAGAAGGAAACGCCTCTCAGCTGGGCTTGTCTTGGCTTATCCCGCTCTGGGTGGACAGGGATCAAGAGGTACGGCCGTCTCATGTCTCATTAAAAAAAAATACTTTTAGCATCCCCTACTTCATAGACAACTGACATTTTCAGTATTCAAATCACTTGTCAGCGTTCATTTTTCCTAGCATGAACTCTTTCTGTCACAAAGTGATCATTTCTAGACATTTTTGTGGAACTAAACTAAAACCCCAAAAGACGATCACGAGGAGTTAGATATTGACAGCAAGTCTCACTCTGTGTCCAAAAACAAGCTTCCCTGCACACAACATAGTGTCATAATTACTTTAACTGGCTACATTTAATATAATGAAGATATATATTTTAGTTTTTGCTGTCCTTCCTTCCAATTTTTTGCCCCAGGTGAGGTTTGCCAGTTTGGGTTTAGGCGCCACGCTGTCATCCGTGGCGAGTGGGTTCCAGGCTTTGTGCACCAGCTGCCAGAACATCAGCGGAGGCCTGTGGGGCACGTTGCTCAACATCCTGCTCGATCAGCACGAGTGCAGCATGGTCCGAAGAGAGGTGCGCTGCTCCAATCTGATATTTTCTCACATTTACGGGAGTTTATAAACCTAAAATAACGTCTTGGACTTGCAACTGTAATTGCAAATTAATGTAATACTAGCAAATGAGATAATAAATAAAAATAATAATAAAACAAGACAACTGAACAGCAGTTATCATAATCAGCTAATTTTTAAATGTTGCAATAAAAAAATAGATTTTTATTATCAAAAACAATTCATATTTATTAACACACACAAAAGTACCGAAAATTGGTCCCTTTGAGTGCCGGTATCGATTTCCAGGTACTGGGAATTGGTACCGTATCGGTTCATATGTGAACAGTACAGTACCCATCCCTAATAGCAATCTGCAGATTTATAAATGACCCCACCGTATGAAATCAAACATTCTCCTTAGATGATTAATAATTCCAGCAGTGTTTGAACATCAATGCCGCATTATTATTATGTTATAAAAGTCCTCAACTTTTATTTTTTTTGGAACCAATAAAAACTGGGGAAAATAATAGCTTACCTGTACTTAAAATGTCACACATTTGTTATTTTATTGAGTTGAGCGATGCTGCTGCTATTGTGTGTCATTTGACTATTTGAGTAATCTGATTTGCTGCTTATGAACTGTCCATGTTAATATGATTAAATGTTTCTGTCATTTTGGAAAACTCCATTACAGTAACCAGGGGGGAGCATCAAGTAATTTTTATTTGTGTGGCACAGTAACTCCAGATTCAAAACCTACTATGAGAAAGGGTCATGTGTTAGCTGATACAAGCAGACAGAGGGCGCTGTTGCTGATCCTTTCAAACTTGCTAAAGTGTGTGCGTCCTTTTCTTTTCAACCCTCTTCTGTGGGTTTTTGTGTGTCCAGGCTGCGTTTATCCTGCAGAACCTGCTGGTCATGCCCATGCCTGCCAATGCAGAGGAGGCCAAGGACTCCCACTGGCAGGTCAGCAGCTCTGCCAGCTAGTTAAAAAGCTTTTATGGACCATGAACTGTTTTCTCTCTTGTTGACCCTTATTTTTTATTTTTTGTCTCACTCCTTTCCTCTTTCCTGCGCGCAAACCTTTTTTCCGCTAATTCCTACTTTTGTTGAGCTCCGCAGGATTCAAAGCTTGGAGACTTGCTCGAATTGAAGCTCTCAGGGCTCTCAGCATTTCCAATAAAGATAAACATTTCTGTGAGAACATCAATAGCATCTTATTGGATATTCCTTCAATATGCTGTGCTTATCTCCCTGACAGCACCCTTGTGTCCATGACGAGGTGTCTGGTGTGTCGGTGTTTGGTCTTCCTGCCCTCCAGGCCCTGCTTTACCACTGTCAGTATTTCCAGCACATGGCCGTATCCGCCTCCGCTTGTTATAGAGGCAGGTACGCCTTTCACCTTCAACGACCTGGTGGCGGTGCTGACAGTCGACTTGGGCCTCAGGAGAGTACTTCAGTTGGTAGGTTTCACTCCTATGTGAGTGTACATGTCTGAAGTATATATATTTTTTAACATTTTAATGTTGGGGATTTTTTTTATTACATTATATCGAAGGACAACACTCTACAAATTAAACTTGAATACGCTTTAGAATAGTCAGTGTACAGGTTGAGCTACTGTACAGTATGTCCACTGAAAGGCCCATTATACAGCCACTGAACCCTATAAACGGCTGGCAACACCACGCAACATAATTGTGTCATGGTCTGGGGCTGCATAATTGCTGCCAGCAA
The DNA here is from genome assembly GCF_033978685.3 of Nerophis lumbriciformis. Classification (NCBI taxonomy): domain Eukaryota; kingdom Metazoa; phylum Chordata; class Actinopteri; order Syngnathiformes; family Syngnathidae; genus Nerophis; species Nerophis lumbriciformis. Next base: position 23,652,416 of record NC_084554.2, on the reverse strand, counting down.
TAGTGAACTATGGTTAATTAAAGGTAACATTAATTACAGTGGAACCTTGATTTAAGAAGAAAGGCCGAATAAAATTATACTTTGGTGTACGAACCTTGTCTCAGTTTACGGATGTTTTATCAAGCCATTGTATGCTTTGCAGCGCAGCCATTTTGTGCTTGGCAGCACAGCCATTGTGGGCGGGCTGATCGATCTTATGTGCTCATTCAATCAGCCCAACAATGCTGTCGTTAGCTACTGTGCGAGTGAGTTTGTTGTGTGCTTTTCAGGTGGGGGTTTTATTTTTAACCTTTTTACAGCATTTTTCTAGTTGTGCTAGCTCAATATAAATCTAAAGAAATCAATGGATAATAGATGTGTGGTTTGAAACATTCATGAAGTATCCATAGCGTTGCTGACACTGCCTCCCCCCTCTCTACCGCTGCATGCCAAGAAGATTAAAAAAGTAGATTTTATCCACAAGGCAAGTGAGAGTGTGCGTGCATGTCGGCAGGGCAGCTACGAGTGAGGACAGTTCAGCCAGCCGTGGTATATTGTGTTCAAAGTGTATAAAGTTTTACTAATATGGACTTTTGTCATGGCTAGAACTCATTATTCATGTTTACATTGTTTCTTATGGAGAAATTTGCTTCAAGATATGAACTTTTCTTTTCACTGTGTTTATTGAAGAACCAATTAGGCAACACTAAATTGGCCCTAGTGTGTGAATGTGAGTGTGAATGTTGTCTGTCTTGTCCAGGGCGTACCCCGCCTTCCGCCCGATTGTAGCTGAGATAGGCTCCAGCACCCCCCGCGACCCCGAAAGGGAATAAGCGGTAGAAAATGGATGGATGGAATTAAGTTTGTAAATCGAGGTTCCACTGTAATTAATTTCACCTTCAATTAACCATAGTTCACTATTGCTGGCAGCACTCATGCAGCTCCAGACTACTACTTGCGTGGTGTTGCCAGCTGTTTATAGGGTTCAGTGGCTGTATAATGGGTCTTTCAGTGGACATACTGTACAGTAGCTCAACCTGTACACTGACCACTCTAAAGCGTATTGAAGTTTAATTTGTAGAGTATTGTCCCTTGATATACTGTAATAAAAAAAGCAGTAAATCTTTACTATGTTACATGCTGTACACTGACTTCTCTAAAAGCAATGTTTCTGTTCCATAGTTATGCACTTTGAAAAGGTTCTTGCTTCAACATGAGTGGCATATTCACTTCATACTGTGTGTTAAATATGTCACTTTTAAAAGCTGTAAAGTGACAAATGTTCTCTTTTTGCTCGTTCAGTTTCAGAGAATTCCCTGCACTTTTGGAGAAGCGCCACAACAGCAGCAGCAGCAGCAGCACCGCTGACTGCCAACTCCAGCAGACCGTCCAGCTCCTTGTCCACGTCAAGCACCTTGGTTAGCTTAGGCTTTCACATTGACATTTTCCTGCAAATAAAAACATTTTGAGCTAAAATCCATGGTGTTTGTGACAGATAAGAGGTTCGGGGTCTCAGACGTCCAGGGCTGCATCCCCTATGAGCTTTACAGGCGATGCTCCTGCTAACAGGCTAATGGCGCAAGGTACTACTCAGTGCACAAAATGGCAACTATTGACTAAGACTTGAAATATTTTTTTGGTAGAAGGTTGTTTGAATTGCAAGTTGTAGCTTGTTATTATATGCCTGTGGTACCCATAGTTGCCTTGCCATCCCACGTCTGACACCAAAATGGCAAGATTGTCACAAAATGTATTGAGCTCTGCATTAACGTCTCTTAGGCCAGAGCAACACGGACACCAGCGACTCCGTTGCAACGCTAGTTTCCAAACAAGGCCAGCCTTCGACCACGCAGCCCGTAGCCATGGTCACCCCTGATCTCCTGGTGGCCCACTGCGGCCTGCTGATGAACTTGCTTGCCATTCTGCCAGATTTTACCCTGACAGCCATTCGACAGAACCAGCTACTGCAAGCACTGGCGAGGTACAGTAGGAAACTATATGATTGATTCCTCCTGAATCATTATGGTTAAAAATAATTTTTCTGCTTCCAGCTTGGTGGCAATTGGGCCCATTGAGAAATGTCTCAGTGAACTAAGGGTACCCAACATCCTTCCTGGAGAGAGAGAGGACATAAAGAGTCAGGTGACACAGCAGCAGTGTGCAGATTATGGTATTTTCTTTCTAATCTTGTGCATGTGGTGTTAAGCTATTTTACCCTCCTGTGTTTTCCCAGCTTGTCTCACTTCTTAAGTTCCAGTCCAGCTTCTCCATGCTGCTGCAGTCATGTGTTTCACTGAGCCCAGAGCTGATTGGCCAAATGGACTTCCTGAAACAATTATTGACCACCCTTGTGTCAGCTCTCGCACTGGACACAACAGGATTAGGTGTGAGCCTTATAATTTGTTGTATTTCTAAATTATATCCACTGGTTGTTAGTCCTTCTAGTTGGTGATCATATGCGTTCTCTTTGCAGATGCAGGTATACGCGACACTATCTTCGCAAGCTGGGGGCACGTGTTTACGCTCGTGGCTACTCTGGTGAGGAGGGACAGTTCTGCATCTTACCCATCTGTCTCTGCTGCGCTGGGGAGACACTGGCGGATGTTCGCAGGTACTGTTTTATATGGTCATCTGCAGAAGTAGCAATCACATGTTATCGGCCATATTGTCACTGTCCATTGAACACCTCAAATCTACCAAGTAATTTTAAATTGTATTTGAGAAAAAAACCCATCAGCTTTTCTCTGGGTTTCAAAGGAAAGGAAAAGCCCACAAAAAATAGAGAAATAGTGGTACCTGTATCCAATAACACATTTTCTGGACGATGTATTGTCCTACCAAATTTTGTTGATAAACAATAATATTGTCAACATTATTTTAAGAACAAATTAAACACTAATGTAATCATAATATACGGTATAATAATATTAATGCAAGTAACCCTTTCGAATGCATTAACCTTTTATTTTTGTTAGTGTTTTTTACCATTGTAATTGAAAGGTCAATAACTTGTGATTATTTTAAATAAGTAAACAAACAATAAAACTAAAGTGGACTTTTAATCTCTTCTCGAAAAAATTGCACTTAAAGGGCACCTATACTGCAAACCAACTTTTCTTACCTGCTTTTGTGTATTGTGCATAAGCCCCGAAAAGTTAAATTCAAACCATTGAGGCATTGAGGAGATGTTTATAAAATTATCTTGGCCTCCATCACACTTCCTCCAAACAAGCCGGTTGTAATATTGTCTGACTTGTGACGTCCGCATGAAGTATGGCCTCTCGCTGGCTTGGTGGTTGGTTGTCTCCTGTTTCTCCCGTGCCTTGTCCTCTGCTGGGTGCATCTGTCTACGGCCCAAAGTACGATCTTCTTTTTTCATCTTTCTTACCCCTTCTGCTCTGGTCCGGCTGCGCCAAAAACATTAAATAAATCCATTTAATATAGTCAAATGCAAATAAGGCAACAAGAGACGTATCATACGCTTCTCTTTCGTAAATTAAATCTGTACAGCAGATATGGGCATTTACATCAACAATATGATTTGTCTGAGTGGCGAGACAAGACATTTAAAAAAAATAAAAAATAAATATATGGTAGAAATTTACCCGAAGATCTTTGTGTGAATCTGCAATTTCTACTTTATGTGCGAGCGTTTGTAGTCCGCATGACAACATTCCCAAAGTACAATCCAAAGAACGAAAATTCTCTGTTATTGGTTGTATTAGCCAACACAGGTCACTACACACATCTACAATCTCTTCTGAAGAACTTAAAAACTGCCAGGCTAACTTTTTTGTTTCACGCAATGTGCCTTCAACGGGGAAGAAGTATCTCTTTGTGTGTGCCAACCACTTCAAAGATTCCTGCTTCACAAACTTGCGGCAATATAAATAGGTATTTTTCCAAAAGCTACTTTTAATAGCAGAGTCAGTGTTTACTCTTTATGGCAATGGATTAGGTACCGGTACATGACAATCACCCGCTGACCTACTTATCTCTATGGCTGCGGCGGCTTATGACCGCCCAGTTTAAAGTGATTTGCGATGTGCGTCGTTTTCTCTGGGAAGGGTTACTTTTGCACCAATTGACGAGCACATAGGTTGATGACGTAATTCACATTTTTCGGAAGGGCCTCCACATGGAAAATTTCGGGTCTGTATGAAGACGACGAAAAAATCCACATGAAGAAATATATACGAATTTAAGTTAGTATCACTTTACTTATATATACCAGCGTTTGTATATATGTCTGCTTTTAAAATTCTAAAATATGAAGTCAGTCTGTAAATTCCATTATAGTTTTTGAATGTCTTTTCCAGGCGGCAGCCATGATGCTCGCTGCCGTCATTTGTGTAACATTTCATTCAGAAAAAAACTCCACTATGGTCAGATTGTATCATTGTATAATGCGCAGCTTTGGTAAATGGTAAATGGGTTATACTTCTATGGCGCTTTTCCCTTCAAGGTACTCAAAGTGATTTGACACTATTTCCACATTCACACACTCACACACTGATGACAGGAGATGCGAAGGCCCTAACCACGACCCATCAGGAGCAAGGGTAAAGTGTCTTGCTCAAGGACACAACAGACGTGACTAAGATGGCAAAAGCTGGGAATCGAAACTAGGAACCCTCAGGTTGCTGGCACGGCCGTTCTACCAACCGAGCCACGTAAATAGATTGTTTTCAGATTGCCTTTTCATAAAGGTACCCACTGTTGAATCCACATTTGAAAATTCCAGGAAATATGGACATTAAGACCTATTTTTGTAGGAATTGTAACATTTATACTCAACTTAATTAAATAATTAAAAAAATAAACAGTTCAATATTATTGTTTTTCAATTATGTGATTTTCTTTAGGTTACTTAAGTAATACATTTTTTTAGTTATTATTATCATTTATAATGCATTTATGACAAATAAGAAGAAAGCTATGTTGTTTTGAAGTTCGCTTTGCAAAATGCAAGTCACACATTTCTTTATTGTCATAATGGATAATCCAGGACAAAAAACCAATACATTTTTGGACTTCAAAAATGGTTCAAATACCATTGAAAATCTTTTTACTAGCTCTTTGCAATGGTGTCATTTTTTTAATATATTTTGCATTTGAAATTTTTTGTCGCATACTTAAATGGAAGAGACAATGAAACGGTAAGTAATTAAAGGAGATTGCCAATATGTGAATAATACATTAGCAATTTAAGCTCCATTTGTTGTGTAGCTTGTCAATTAGCCTTCTAATGTAGAACAACAGCTTCATCAACCTGCGGTAATATAAAGAAGATTTTCCTAAAAACTACTTTTAAGGATAAGATTAATGAGGTGATAGACATAATACGAACCATTGAGACGCTCATTTCAAGCCTTTTTCTGACGTTTCTTCTTAGGTTCCTTTTTGCTCCGGGTCTGACCGTGGCTCGTACATATATTATTGTATGCTAAAATCCGTCGCTGTTGCCATTTATGTTGAAGCTCAAAGGTTGAATATACTTAGAATAAGATATTATTCAGTACCTTGCGGGAAGTTTCTCTCTCAAACTACACATATGGCCGCCGGGGCGGGACAAAAGTTCAGTTGGCGTGAGGGGGTGGGGTGAGAAGGGGGTTGATTTGTATCTTAACAACTTTGCCTTTCAAAGTGACTTGTTTCCAGAGGCAGCCAACAAGTGGCTTGAAGATGTGTCTTTATAGCTCCCCTTTAAATAAATATTGAACATCTTGAAGTGCAGTTTTTTTCCTTAGTTGGAAAAACTGGGTTGGGTGTTTTTGGGCAATTTCTTTTTAACAAATGTGTTATACTGGCTTTGCAATCATATTTGTTCCTCCTAATTCTTCTCATGAGCGAGCCGCGACGAGCGAGACTCTGTCGCTGTCGAAAGCTAGCAGTCCCGCCTTCACTTACCGTGACTAAGATTGTGGATGACTGACAAGAGGATTCACTCCCTTCATTTAGTTCAGCTATTAAACGAACACACTCAGGCGCTGAGAGCGTTGCACAGAGCCTTGCACCTCTTGCACCCTGTTTGGAAAAAGAGAGACAACTAAAACACACACACAACCTAGATTGATAGTAACCCTCCCTGGATTGTGGAAGATAGCATAACTAGAAATATCCACTCTTTCAACGTGATTACTTGCCTTTCGAAGCCTTATTGACCAGCCGGCACTCTTGCAGATGTTGGATCTAATGAGACAGGAAGACGCCAATTAGAAACCACTAAAAAGGTTTTTGAATTCCTCTTCAGTCTGCTGGAAGAGGCAAATTCTTTACATTATTATATTTTCAGGGACCTGCTGAAGTTGTTTGTCATAAAGGACTACTGTCGTAGTCTATTTCTTATCCAAAAAGGTAGTTTTTAATTTAAAAAAGATTGTTTCATGTTAAAATTGTGGTGTTCTGGGTGAGGCCAAGCATGGATTAAATTGATTTCAATTACCGTATTTTTCGGAGTATAAGTCGCACCGGAGTATAAGTCGCACCTGCCGAAAATGCATGATAAAGAAGGAAAAAAACATTATGCAACTTTCATAAACTATGAAAAAAACTGTGACTTATAGTCCGAAAAATACGGTATTTTTAATGGAAGCCTCGTATTTTGAGTGTTTTGATTTACGTATATACAGTATATAAAACCTAGTCTGCCTGTATGCCTGAGTACAGCCCACACCGCCAACAAAAGGCTTGGGGTATAGACACGGCCCTGACATAGATCCCAGTATTTTCTCCCACGCCTCACAACTGTGCCGATTGTAATTTTATGTCTTTAAAAACACCCCCGCTCTCATGATTGATAGCTCAGCAGTGACGTCTAATGAAGCCATTAAAAACAATAAACCTTTTTTGTGTATTCATGGAAACATTTGTTCCTAGTATTTTCTTGTCGCCATACACGCTGAAGTGATCCATCAGAACACAAAACCTCAGTAATGAATAAATATTGGATGGAAGTATTTCACCACTGGATTTATTATTTGTCTACTGTGTCATTTATTAAAAAGCATATTTATTGTGCTCTTGTGTGCAGGAACTATTGTGTTGTGTGTGCATGAAAAGTTTGTGGATCCTCTCCTGCACAAAGTGGCTTTGCACTTTCTATCCACCATTTTCGCAGAGGAGACAAAAATGCGAGAACAACAGGTCACAAAGTTAAACTCGGGCTGTGCTGTTTTAGCTGACGTGCTGAGTGGTCCGTCTGCCAGCCAGCTTTGTGAAATGCTGATGCAGGTAATGTATTTTATTTTGATAATACTTCCAAAAGGACACCTCTCATCTTAATTATGTTCTATTTTTAATGTTAGAGTTTTGAAAGGCGAAATCTTCAGGATCCACTTAAAAAGTTGACAGCCATCGCACTTATGACTCTACTAGCTAGCAGCGCTGCAGCACAGAACCATGCTGCTAAAGGTATTGGGTCTTCACCTGTACTGTGTTTACATATATAATTTGATAAGTTACAAAACCAAAAACCAGTGAAGTTGGCACGTTGTGTAAATCGTAAATAAAAACAGAATACAATGATTTGCAAATCCTTTTCGACCTATATTAAATTGAATATACTGCAAAGACAAGATATTTAATGTTCAAACTGAGAAACGTATTGTTTTTTTGCAAGTAATCATTAACTTAGAATTTAATGGCAGAAACACATTGCAAAAAAGTTGGCACAGAGGCATTTTTACCACTGTTACATCGTCTTTCCTTTTAACAACACTCAGTAAACGTTTGGGAACTGAGGAGACCTATTTTTGAAGCTTTTCAGGTGGAATTCTTTCCCATTCTTGCTTGATGTACAGCTTAAGTTGTTCAACAGTCCGGGGTCTCCAGTGTGGTATTTTAGGCTTCATATTGCGCCACACATTTTCAATGGGGTACAGGTCTGGACTACAGGCAGGCCAATCTAGTACCCGCACTCTTTTACTATGAAGCCACGCTGCTGGAACACGTGCAGAATGTGGCTTGGCATTGTCTTGCTGAAATAAGCAGGGGCATCCATGATAACGTTGCTTGGATGGCAATATATGTTCCTCCAACACCTGTATGTAACTTTCAGCATTAATGGTGCCTTCACAGATGTGTAAGTTACCCATGCCTTGGACACTAATAGACACCCATACCATCACATTTGCTGGCTTTTGAACTTTGTGCCTAGAACAATCCGGATGGTTATTTTCCTCTTTGTTCCGGAGGACACAACGTCCACAGTTCCAAAAACAAATTGTAATGTGGACTCGTCAGGCCACAGCACACTTTTCCACTTTGCATCAATCCATCTTAGATGAGCTCGGGCCCAGCGAAGCCGGCGGCATTTCTGGGTGTTGTTGATAAATGGCTTTTGCTTTGCATAGTAGAGTTTTAACTTGGACTTACAGATGTAGCGAAAAATTGTAGTTACTGATAGTGGTTTTCTCAAGTGTTCCTGAGCCCATGTGGTGATATCCTTTACACACTGATGTCACTTTTTGATGCAGTACCGCCTGAGGGATCGAAGGTCTGTAATATCATCACTTACGTAGAGTGATTTCTCCGAATTCTCTGAACCTTTTGATGATATTATATTATTATAAATCCCAAAATTTTTTGCAATACCTCGTAGAGAAATGTTGTTCTTAAACTGTTCAACAGTTTGCTCACGCATTTGTTCACATCTTTGTTTGTGAATGACTGAGCATTTCATGGAAGCTACTTTTATAACCAATCATGGCACCAACCTGTTCCCAATTAGGCTGTTCACCTGTGGGATGTTCCAAATAAGTGTTTGATGAGCATTCTTCAAATGTTCTTAGTCTTTTTTTGCCACTTGTGCCAGCTTTTTTGAAACATGTTGCAGGCATCAAATTCCAAATGAGCTAATAGTTGCAAAAATTAAGTTTTCCAGTTCGAACGTTAGGGCAGCACGGTGGAACAGGGGCCTCACAATACGAAGGTCCTGAATAGTCCTGAGTTTGCATGTTCTCACCGTGACTGCGTGGGTTTCCTCCGGGTCCTCCGGCTTCCTCCCACCTCCAAAAACATGCACCTGGGGATAGGTTGATTGGCAACACTAAAGTGGCCAAGTGTGTGAATGTGAGTGTGAATGTTGTCTGTCTATCTGTGTTGACCCTGTGATGAGGTGGCGACTTGTCCAGGGTGTACCCCGCCTTCTGCCCGAATGCAGCTGAGATAGGCTCCAGCACCCCCCGCAACCCCAAAAGGGACAAGCGGTAGAAAATGGATGGATGGAGTTCAAACGTTAAGTATCCTGTCTTTGCAGTATATTCAATTGAATACAAGTTGAAACAGATTTGCAAATCCTTGTATTTTGTTTTTATTTACGATTTACACAACGTGCCAACTTCACTGGTTTTGGGTTTTGTACACTGTGGCTTTTTGTGCGTGTGTGCGCTCCAGCAGGTCTAATTGACAGTTGCGTGGAGCAAATGAAGCAGATTCACAATCAGCTGCACCTGGAGTCAGTCCGACCTGGCAAGCCTTCCCACCGCAAAAAGGTTAGATTAATTCTGAATTTTGAGCTCCATTTTTATTGGATGCAGTGACTATATTTATGGAAAGCTATTCCGACTGTGGTTGTGCATTCGTTGCAAGTGTTTTGAACTAATAAAATATTTAGTTCAACACCCCAGGTTTGACTTAATTAAATAAATGAATGCACTGGATTAATCATATTAGAACATTTTACGCTTTTAATGATTTTTGAATAGATTCATAATACTAATAACAAGAATAATGCGCTTTTTTGTCATTATATGTTCGTATTGTGATGAATATTAAAGACAAACCCCCTTTTTCAAGACCGTTTTCAATCAAGACAAAATGATTATTCTTTTTTAGTATAGTACTGGTAATTTATAATAATGATTTCATGTTTAAAAACTGCTTAGCAGTTGTTTGATGAGTCTCCCTCATTGATCACTAATTAATCATTAAATTAGCACCACAACTTGTTTGTTGACTTGCCTGCTAACGTTTTGAGTCTTTTTTTCCGAGTGGGCTGTGTGTGAGTGACGGGAAGAAAAGCTCTAACTTATTAGTGGAGATGTCATTTGATGCCACCTGTTGGTTTGCATTCATATACATCTCCAGGCCTCAAATATAAGACATCCCTTTTTATGGTAAAGGTACCGTCATTTATTTTGGAGGATATGATAATTAATTGTCAGCTTTTCTTTATGACTTGCTTCATTTAATGAGCAAATATTGTGTGTCTGTGTGAGAGCTTCATTTAACTTTGTGTTGTTTTTCCCACATCATCAGGAAGAAGGCCCTTTACAGGAGCTGAAGCTGACGGTGGAGATCCTGCGAAGTGCTTTGTACCACAATCGCGAATGCAAAGTGAGCCTCTTGCCTTTTAATTCCCAGCTGCTAATTGGTGTCAAATGAGTCCCCTGAGTACCGATACGCTGGAGTGCTTGTAAATAAGGCTAAACCACCCTGCAACTATGTTAATAGCATTCTTTATGAAGTATTTGTATTAGCTGGCTTTACTCTTCCAAGTGACCGTTTAATAAGTTGTGGTTCCTTTGGACTAAATTGTGTTTCTATAGCCTTAGATGTCCTCCTTTTGAGAGAGCTCTGATCTGTGGAGGCACAAATATTTGGACCTTGGCAAAAATGGCCTAAAATATGGCGTTTACAGTTTAAAATATCTTTCACTTTTCTGGGAAGACCCTTTGGGATGCTTGATAGTGTTTCGTGGCCTTGTCATCTTCTTCCTCACCAAGCTCATCCAAGCATGCCTTTATGGACCTTGCTTTATGCACTGGAGTTGTCCAGGCACTTTTGTTCATAGTAGCACAGAATAAATGGATACCTGCTTTTGTCAGTACCGAATACTATGCAACACTTTCCTTGGTAAGCCGCGTCAATAATTGGCTCATGAGCAGTAAGTCAGTGCCGAAGAAGAACACCAATGTTTCCCATCTATTTACTGTCGAGAATGTGGATTTGGCACTTCCGGTTTACCCTCACTTGTAAATAAATCATGATCGAACTGTATTGTAGCGAACTGTAGGAGTGGCCTAACTCCGCTTCACAACACAGCTCATATGCACCTGGTTTGCCAGAAAATAAGACCTAGCAGAAATGCTTTGTAATGCACTTGTTGGGGCGGTATAGCTTGGTTGGTAGAGCGGCCTTGCCAGCAACTTCAGGGTTGCAGGTTCGATCCCCGCTTCCACCATCCTAGTCACTGCCGTTGTGTCCTTAGGCAAGACACTTTACCCACTTGCTCCTAGTGCCACCCACACTGGTTTAAAAAAAAAAAAAAAACTTAGATATGGGTTTCACAATGTAAAGCGCTTTGAGTCACTTGAGAAAAGCGCTATATCAATATAATTCACTTCACTTCACTTCACTTCAGCAACTTTGTTGTTATATTTAGCTAGTAGTGGTACACATTAAAAGTGAAGGAATCAAACACAAGCGGTCACTTAAGTATTCGCCACGCAAGTCAGAACCGAGATCCGCCACTACAAGCCCAGAGAGTGTGTACCACAGCGTGCAAAAAACCTCCAGAAGCAAGTAACCCAACTTTTTATCACTTCAATAAGTACTAAGCAATAGAGTAGTCTCGATCTGATATTGATATCGGGTATTGGTCCGATAACAGCAAAAACACAAGTATTCAATGATATCGGCTTGCATCTAAAACTTCTGATAGAAGCTCCGATACAACATGGACAGTCCATCCATCCATCCATTTTCTACCGCTTGTCCCGTTCGGGGGCAGGGGGCTGGAGCCTATCTCAGCTGTTTTCGGGCGGAAGGCGGAGTACACCCTGGACAAGTCGCCACCTCATCACAGGGCCAACACAGACAACATTCACACTCACATTCACAGGGCCAATTTAGTGTTGCCAATCAACCTATCCCCAGGTGCATGTCTTTGGAGGTCAGTTAATAGCTAAATGTCCTCCAATAAGCACACAAGGCTGGTCATTTCTTGTAATTGACTTAAGTTATTAACATTGGTGTCAGGAAGTGGTGGTGACAAACCCCAAGATGCAGAGATGACAGGCGTGGTGCAGGAAAACATGGTTTTAATGTCCATAAAATGCAGGTAAAACACAATCAGGAACCAGGGAATAGCTCACAGCATACAAGAAACAGCTAACAAGAGAAGAGGAACCAGGGAGAACTGGAGACAGCAAGCAGTCCACAGCATATAGCAAACAGCTTACAATACTCCAGCACTGACTGGAGGGCGAGGCAAGTACAAATAGCAGCCGGCTGATTGACACCAGGTGTGGCCAGATGCCAATCAGCCACAGCTGAGGGGAAACAGCGCTCAGGGAGACAAGCAGGAAACTGGACAAAAATAAGAGTGCTGACAAGAAATAAAAACACACAGAGAAAAAACCAAAACATAACCAAACTGTCAGTGACAAGCCTGACAGTAGCCCTCCTTCTGATAACAGATACCAGAAGTTCTCGATAAACAAAAAACCCAAAAGTCCAAAGTCACGGGAGGGCGGACAAGGCGGTGGGCCGCCAGGCCAAGTGTCCCCGCAACCAGCGGGGAAGAGTCAGGTGGCGACGGCGAGTTGAATACCGCCGAAATTGGCGAGGCGGTCGCCCATGTAATGGCCACATCCGTGGCTGACGAGAGGGCTGCATGCCGGCGCCTGATGGCCGACCGTGCGTCAGGCCAGCTGGAGGTCGCGGAGGCGACGATGCTGGAGACTCTAGCAAAGCCGTGGGACGGCCCGCTGGAGACGAGGAAGACGATGTCGACGCCATGGGCGAAGCCGGAGACAAGGAAGACGATGTCGATGCCGTGGGCGGAGCCCGCGACGAGGAAGACAATGTCGTCGGCGTGGGCGGAGCCAGCGACGAGGAAGACGACGTCGTCGGCGTGGGCGGAGTCAGAGGAGCAGGCGGCTCGTCTGCCGGCTTGGGCGGAGTCAGAGGAGCAGGCGGCTCGTCTGCCGGCGTGGGCGGAGTCAGAGGAGCAGGCGGCTCGTCTGCCGGCGTGGGAGGGCTCACCAGGTTTGATGGCGTCCACAGGCCCCCCGGGGTGAATGGCGGCATCTGTAGTCCCACCGGGGTGGATGGCGGCGACTGCAGCAGATCCACTGGAGTTAGAAGTAGCTGTGCCTCGCCAGCTACAGAGCTACTCATAGCCCCCTCGCCCCTCAAGGGACGGATCCAAAACGTCCCCAAAGAGGCCCACAGATGACAGGGATGGGTGGGAGGGAGATTGAAAGAAGGCATCTCCTCCATTCGGCCATTAGTGCCAGCATCCTGTCAAGCCTCTCCGCCATAGAAATCACCGCGGGGTTCGTATTTGGCTGGAGTATTCTGTCAGGAAGTGGTGGTGACAAACCCCAAGATGCAGAGATGACAGGCTTGGTGCAGAAAAACATGGTTATAATGTGCAAAAAATGCAGGTAAAACACAAACCAGGAACCAGGAAACAGGAACAGGAATCAGGAACCAGGGAATAGCTCACAGCATACAAGAAACAGCTAACAAAAGAAGAGGAACCAGGGAGAACTGGAGACAGCAGGCAGTCCACAGCATACAGCAAACAGCTTACAATACTCCAGCACTGACTGGAGGGTGAGGCAAGTATAAATAGCAGCCACACCAGGTGTGGCCAGTTGCCAATCAGCCGCAGCTGAGGGGAAACAGCGCTCAGGGAGACAAGTAGGAAGCTGAACAAAAATAGGAAATAAAACACAGAGGAAAAACCAAAACATAACCAAACTGTCAGTGACAAGCCTGACAATTGGAGGCTAAAGGCTACTAGGAGATAGCAGCTACTGACGACCACAACTAGACGTATGAAAAAAGTGTCTTTGATTGAACAGTACTGCAGTCTAAACAAGACATTTGGCAATATAAATACCGTATTTTCCGCACTATAAGGCGCACCGGATTATTAGCCGCACCTTCTATGAATTACATATTTCATAATTTTGTCCACCAATAAGCCGCCCCGGACTAAAAGCCGCGCCTACGCTGCGCTAAAGTGAATGTCAAAAAAACGCTGCGCTAAAGTGAATGTCAAAAAAACAGTCAGATAGTTCAGTCAAACTTTAATAATATATTGAAAACCAGCGTTCTAACAACTCTGTCCCAAAATGTACGCAAATGTGCAATCACAAACATAGTAAAATTCAAAATGGTGTAGAACAATAGCAACATAATGTTGCTCGAACGTTAATGTCACAACACACAAAATAAACATAGCGCTCACCTTCTGAAGTTATTCTTCATTCGTAAATCCTTCGAATTCTTCGTCTTCGGTGTCCGAATTGAAAAGTTGGGCAAATACGGGATCCAAAATGGCCGGTTCCGTCTCGTCGAAGTCACCGGAGTCAGTGTCACTGTTGTCCAGCAGTTCTGTGAATCCTGCCTTCCGGAAAGGTCGGACCACAGTTGTGACCGAAACTATCTGCCCAGGCATTTACGATCCACTGGCAGATGTTGGCGTATGTTGACCGGCGCTATCTGCCCGTCTTAGTGAAGGTGTGTTCGCCTTCGGAGCTGTGTGAAAAAAGACACCCGGCCTCTTCACGTAAACTTCCCTTAACCACTCGCTCATCTTTTCTTCATCCATCCATCCCTTCGAGTTAGCTTTTATGATGACGCCGGCTGGAAAGGTCTCTTTTGGATGGGTGGAAGTTAGCATGGCAAGCTAGAACCACAGTGAAGGATGACTTCTCATTCCCTGTGGAGCGAATATTCACCGTACGTGCTCCCGTTCCACAGTGCGGTTCAGTTGCTGTGAAATACGGTAGTAATCCGTGTGCGGATGGAGAGATTGCGTCTTTTTATGAACCGGATCGTTTTGTAGGAGCCATTTTGTGGTCTTTACAGATGTAAACAGGAAATGAAACGTACGGTGATATCCGCGCGTTTTTTCTTCTTCTTCCGGGGGCGGGTGAAGCGCTTCCTGTTCTATGGGGGCGGGTGAAGCGCTTCCTGTTCTATGGGGGCGAGTGCTTTCATTGGCGGTTGCTTGCGTAGAAGAAGAAGCGCTTCCTGTTCTACCGGGAAAAAAGATGGCGGCTGTTTACCGAAGTTGCGAGACCGAAACTTTATGAAAATGAATCGTAATAAAGCGCACCGGGTTATTAGGCGCACTGTCAGCTTTTGAGAAAAATTTTGGTTTTTAGGTGCGCCTTATAGTGCGGAAAATACGGTAAGTAGGGATGTCAGATAATGGCTTTTTTGCCGATATCCGATATTCCGATATTGTCCAACTGTTAATTACCGATACCGATATCAACCGATACCGATATATACAGTCGTGGAATTAACACATTATTATGCCTAATTTGGACAACCAGGTATGGTGAAGATAAGGTCCTTTTTAAAAAAAAATAAATAAATAAATAAGATGAATACATTAAAAACATTTTCTTGAATAAAAAAGAAAGTAAAACAATATAAAAACAGTTACATAGAAACTAGTAATTAATGGAAATGAGTAAAATTAACAGTTAAAGGTTAGTACTATTAGTGGACCAGCAGCACGCACAATCATGTGTGCTTACGGACTGTATCCCTTGCAGACTGTTTTGATATATATTGATATATATTTTAGGAACCAGAATATTAATAGCAGAAAGAAACAACCTTTTTGTGTGAATGAGTGTAAATGTTTTTTTTGGGTTGGTGCACTAATTGTAAGTGTATCTTGTGTTTTTGATGTTGATTTAATAAAACAAAACAAAAACAACAACCCAATAAAAAAAAAAAACGATACCGATAATTTTCGATATTACATTTTAAAGCATTTATCGGCCGATATCGGCAGGCCGATATTATTAGGTTATAATCGGTATTGCCAACACTCAATGCTCCAATGTCTGTATTGTATCAGAAGTGAAAAAGTTGTATCAATACACCCCTACTAAGATAACAGAGGGACACTCCTACATCATTCGGCAACATTTTGAACACCACTGGTTTACTTATTTCACCAGGAAAGCAAAGTGTGGCCTGAGGGCCATTGTTTAACACAGCTTTTTTTTTTTTGGGGGGGGCACATTGTAGACATTAAATAAACAAAAATAATGGGAAAAATTAAGAAAAAAGGCATCACGTAATAAAAAGTCTGACATGTTGAACAAATAAAAAAACAAATATTTGTTTACAAATATATGTTTTAGCCTATTTATTATTATTTCATTGCAAATCACATGACGTCATGCTACGAGCATATTAAAGAATTATAACAATAATGTTTGTTTTATGTACTTAAAGGGTCCATGCCACTGCTGTTCTTTTTTATAATGTAAAATAGTTGGTTAGTTGTCATCTCTGCATCTTGGGGTTTGTCACCACCACTTCCTGACACCAATGTTAATAACTTAAGTCAATTACAGTACAGTGAAACCTCGATTTACGAACCTAATTGGTTGTTGGACGCGGTTCGTAAATAGAACAGTGGGTATAATGAAACAAATTCATCATAAGAAATAATGTAAATAAGAATAATGGGGTTCCAGCCTCAAAATTCCATATTTTAGTTAAAGTTTGTACTCTTTGAACACAATATAAAGTGCTATACAGCAATGTATATCAAATAAACATAAAAAGGGGGGCTATTTATTAACAATCAACAACAACGGCAAGTTAAACTATCCTGTATGCGCTGTACTGCTAACACACGCACACACAGAAGTCCCTTTGGTGCCTTCACAAACAGACACCACAAAAATCACAACCATATTGCTACAATAATAACAATTTTAAAAAGTAAAATCCACTTTACATGAGCGGCAAATGAGCAGCTGACGAGTGGAGAGAAAGAAGCAGACAGAGGGGAAGAAGATTCAATCTCTTCAATACAAGCTAGCACAAAATGGCTGCCAGCGGGATGCAAAATGAATAAATGAATAAAACGTTTGTACACCGAGACATGGTTCACACACACAGGCATATTTGGCTCGATCAAAAAGTTTGTAAATTGAAAAGTTCGCAAACAGAGGGTTCGTAAATCGAGGTTCCACTGTACTGTTTGAATATAGTGCTCGTCTTTTTTGAAAATATAGTTACGTCTTGGCAGCTGATACTGTAATTTAAGTTCTGAACAAAAAGATGTTGAAGCACAGTGACCTTAAATATTTGACAGTTTGAAACAGGTTTCAATAAAGTAGTGAATTTTACATGAGTTCAGTTTTTTATATTTTTATCGCCAATACATTTTAAGGAAATTCATAGGTATCAGTATCGACAACTGAAATTCCGGTAATGTGAGAATCCACGTATATAGTCATAATCCTCTTTTATCCAACATAATTAAATGCTGTTACATAGCCTGTACATAA
Organism: Nerophis lumbriciformis; assembly: GCF_033978685.3. Taxonomy (NCBI): domain Eukaryota; kingdom Metazoa; phylum Chordata; class Actinopteri; order Syngnathiformes; family Syngnathidae; genus Nerophis; species Nerophis lumbriciformis. The sequence continues at coordinate 23,635,149 of NC_084554.2, read as the reverse complement.
ACAGCTTGTTGTATTGTAGCTACATAGTACTCCTACTACTATTACAGGCGGTACACTGCTTGTGTTTAACGATATTATCCGAGACTTACGCTTCTCGCTTAGAGTGGCACACAGTGATAGGCACAGGAGAATAAATGCCAGATTTAATGCAGCTATTTTGATTAAATGTTCAGTGTATAAATGTATTAACCCTTTGTGTGTTGGTGTAGGAGGTGGCCAGAGATACACGCCTGACGCCGGTGCTTCACAGCCTTTGGCCCTGGCTCGTATTGGACGATGCCATCATGGAGGTGGCGCTGGAGCTCCTCTGTGTCTACACGGCCGACTTCCCTGCAGGTTTCTATATGTGTCTCAGTTCTGTTGTGAATGTCTTCTGTGCCCAGCCATGCTTGTCTAATGCTCCCATTGTCCAGCAGTGACCACTGGGCATTGTGCATTACCGTGTAAGTCCACAATGGCCCACAATGGCGACAGTGTGATGAGCGACGAGGCTGTCTCAGCTGCATGTGCAACAGCGGGTTTCACACTAGTAGATTTTTTGGGGGGGAGACTCGCTGCTTCAGTAATTAGTATCCTAGTTTAATTGGAAGTCAGAACGCCGACAGGCTTGTAAGAAAAAGGTTTTTTGAGGAGAAGAAAAGGCACGATTCATGGGGAGGAAACTGGGAAATGTTACTTTGATAAATAGCTCACGGTGCCTTTGACGTGTTCACGAGGGCTGCACTTGTGAGATGGAAATCGCTTTTGTCTGTGAGGGGAAGGAAGTTTTATTTGCAAACCCTTTTTCTGGCTGTGTTTTTTGTCTATGTTCCTATTTGATTGGCACTGCTTCCTCAGCGGGGGCCGGCGCAGTAGACCCCCCTGTAAGGATGGAGCTCTGAGGCAGCAGAAAGGAGTGAAGTCAGACGCTACTATTTCCCTAAAGGTTAACTGAACAGCGGGTTGTGTTGCGGCAGCGGCAGTTTGGCTTAATGTTACGCCATCCGCCCTCCGGCTACCATTTTGTCTCTAGAGACAAAAGGGAATGTTTTATCTCAAGTCTTTCATCCAAGGCTTAGTTTGAGTCACATTGTTCTAAACTGTGCATACTTTGACAAGTTGTTTTTTTTAAATGCAAAGGAACACAGAAATGGAAAAGATTATAATCTATGTACCATCCATCCATCCATTCAGTGCCGGAAAAAACATCATCTATGTTGCATGGGTGCAAATAATGAATCTGAGAGTGGGAAGCAGATCTATAGTAGAGCAGATCTTCCTTGACAGGTACTGAGAGAGCCCCAGGCTAACATTAGCATACACATGTTCTCTGCACAAAAATGAACTCAAGTCGTGGGTCTGCTCCCAAGAATGACAGAATGTGTTTTTGTGTTACTTTTCCAAATGGCCTTAATTGTAAACTAATGTACTGACATGTAAATGTTTTAACTATCACTCCCATAAAAGTGAAGTAAATATTTGGTTTCAGTGCAGTACTTTCCCACCTGCTCTTTATTTATGACACGTTTAGACGGCGTGCAGTCATGCAGAGGTGTTTTGGTGTGGCGAGCAGACACCCGTGCACCCTGACGACATCGTTTTTATTCTGGATTTCTGGTGCTTTTGGCTAGCGTTAAGGTAAACGGTAAAAGACTGCTGGTGCCTGAAATAAGGAAGAAAAGAGTGCTTCTCTAAAGTGGAGTGCACGACTTGGCTGCAGCCAGCAGAGGTGCTGTTGATTCAGTCTGATTTAGAGGTAACCATCGTCCAGGCAGCCTTAGTCTGCCCTGTTATGGCAATAGATACAAGCTCAATTTTCATTGTACAACATAATAAACAAAATTGAGGTGCTCTCCAAAAATGGGTTAAGAAATACCCATTTCCTATGACATATACATATACAGTCGTGGTCAAAAGTTTACATACACTTGTAAAGAACATAATGTCATGGCTGTCTTGAGTTTCCAATAATTTCTACAACTCTTATTTTTTTGTGATAGAGTGATTGGAGCACATACTTGTTGGTCACAAAAAACATTCATGAAGTTTGGTTCTTTTAGGAATTTATTATGGGTCTACTGAAAATGTGACCAAATCTGCTGGGTCAAAAGTATGCATACAGCAAAGTTAATATTTGGTTACATGTCCCTTTGGCAAGTTTCCCTGCAATAAAGCGCTTTTTGTAGCCATCCACAAGCTTCTGGCAAGCTTCTGGTTGAATTTTTGACCACTCCTCTTGACAAAATTGGTGCAGTTCAGCTAAATGTGTTGGTTTTTTGCCATGGACTTGTTTCTTCAGCATTTTCCACACGTTTAAGTCAGGACTTTGTGTAGGCCATTCTAAAACCTTAATTGTAGCCTGATTTAGCCATTCCTTTACCACTTTTGACGTGTGTTTGGGGTCATTGTCCTGTTGGAACACCCAGCTGCGCCGAAGACCCAACCTCCGGGCTGATGATTTTAGGTTGTCAGGAACACCATCCCTACCGTCAAGCAGGGTGGTGGCAGTATTATGCTCTGGGCCTGTTTTGCTGCCAATGGAAGTGGTGCTTTACAGAGAGTAAATGGGACAATAAAAAAAGGAGGATTACCTCCAAATTCTTCAGGACAACCTAAAATCATCAGTCCGGAGGTTGGGTCTTACGCGCAATGACCCCAAACACACGTCAAAAGTGGTAAAGGAATGGCTAAATCAGGCTAGAATTAAGGTTTTAGAATGGCCTTCCGAAGTCACTCTATCACAAAAAAATGAGAGTTGTAGAAATTATTGGAAACTCAAGAAAGCCATGACATTATGTTCTTTACAAGTGTATGTAAACTTTTGACCACGACTGTATATACACACATGCACTCACATCACATGTACTTTAAAGGGACATTGGAAAAATAAATAAAATAAAATAAACAGAAGTTCTGAGCATTCATAGTTTCTCGTATCCCATTAGGAAATACAACCGCTAAGTTGGCCTAATAAAAGTCATTTTTTACCCTACAAACACTTTTGAAAAAGAAAACCAACAAACAATTTTTCCCAAGCGAAATTGAGCTTCTCTTCCTGTCACACCAGTGACCTGGAGAGATGCCTTAGTGGAGAGAAGTTATGATGCTGATTTTTATGATTATGGTGATATAGAGTTGCGAATAAATATATAATTTTACATATATTTTTTTTATATTAAGGACCAAAAATAGCTTTTTTAAATTAAATATAGGCTATTTTGAATATATTCCAAAAACAGGGTCTTGAAAAAGGGATTGTCATATATTTAGGGTTGTCTCCTATATTCAGGTCAATATGGTTTGTTCTAAGTAGGGATGATCTGATCAGGCTTTTATCCTGCCGATTCTTATACCCGATCATCCATGAGAGAGATCAACCGATACCAATACAGATATCGATCATATGTATAAACTGTAAATTGTTGTGCTATTAACAATTCATCAATATCAACACAATATTTAAACTTGTTCCTTATTCTCTTTTATTACACACAATTGTATGATCAAAACAATGATACACAACAACTAAACAAAAGCAACAACTACTATCTATGACTTACTTAAATCCTTTGGCTTTTGGTCTGAAAGTCCAGGATATTAATACTACATGTTTACTAGTACAGTAAGTACACACTGATTTCTCTGTGGTAGTAGTGTACTCACAGCAGTAAAACTATGTATAAAAAAAGTATATAATTCTCTTATAATATTTCTATTTTTTATTCCAATATTTTCAGGTCAGCTTCTCATGCCTAATCTTTTTTCAAAGTTTAACAGCAACTGAGATTAAAAGCTATCAAAGTTGTATGTTTAGTGTTTGGGTGAGGAACGTAAGTTAGATTTGCGGATGTCATCTTGCCATGCTTAAATAAAAACTAGTTCTTGTTTATTATTAATACATTTTCAAAAAAGTCATAAAAACAGGTAAACATATATTCATACATACCAGATACAAAATGAGCTGAGCAAATTGGAATATTATCCATATTATTCACATCCAAATTCTGTTTGAGGCTTGCAAGCTATAATCACCTTCTTTCTTTATCGGCAATCTGTCTGCACTCTGTTTTTCACAACTTTGTGCAAATACAGTAATACTGTAAATGTTTTTATTTGCTCAATTCTGACAGCCGCAAAACACTGCAAAAATTAACCAGTTAGCTTTACCAGAGATGCTAACAGTCCCTTTCACAGACAATACATTGTTGTGCTTTCCTCTACAATGGCTGATATTCTGGTTGTTGTTACTTGAAAACACTTGATATGATGCACACTGCACATTTTGCAAAAAAAACAGTTCTATGGCAAATCTGAACAATGGCTGTGAAGATGTTTGTTAATAGTTTTTTCAATGAATTTACAAAATAGAGTATTCTGGTGTATTTAGTTAGTTTAACTATTTTGTTTTCTAATGTAAAAGAGCAGTGAATGAATTCATATACTTACAATTCATTCTGGCCCTCTAATTTTCCTTTATGTCTTTGTACTTATTTGTCCATAGGGATATTACATGGTATTAAATTATATCCATTATGGTCTTAAACAATTATTAAAAAATCTTACATTTCACTTGTATAAACCTGCAGAGACCCTGTATACTGATACTGCCCTTGGTATAGACACTGTTTATGGATCGATCAACCGTCCTCTTACATGTTGTGTACTGACTGTGACAATGCTTACACACCAACAGTTGTTGTTATATCATCATCTCTCTAACTCTTATTAATCTACTTGTTAATAACTGCTTACTTTCTGCTGTAACATGGTGCCATCGACACTTCTTAAACTTTACTAGTACTTTACTTCTTGGTGTTGTTTCAAGCTAGCTCAGCGGGTTGCTTAGCTATTAGCATGTCTGCTCCTGGCTTCAGCTCGGTGTGTAACATGTTTAGCCTTGTCCTCCAGTGACAATACTTGATAATAATATACTACTGTGTATAAAAATAAATTCAATGTCAGCCATAGGGACTTAGGTTATGGGATCGTCATTAAAAGGCATCAATCAGCAACGGCAATCACGTATTTCATGAAAATCGGCTGATACTGATCGGTGGTTGATCATCGGAACATACTTGGTGCTAAACATAGTGGTTCTGTTTTATTCCCCTGTCCCAGCATGCAGTTCTGTGTGTGGTAGCGGGCCAGGTGTCGCACCAGGACAGAAAGGGACTTCTGGTGGCTCCCTGATGCACTCCGTCATAAGGTTGGCCTCGGGAGTCGCCGCTGACCACAGCCCCATCCAGAAGCTCTCCTTCTCCCTGCTGGCTAACTTGGTCATGTCCCGTGACTGCCGTGGCGTCTTGCAGAAGGCAACCAACTCTAAAATTAGTCCTGAAAAATAGTTTGATTTGTAATCAGTTGATTTCCTTTTCCAGAAAAACTTCCTCCAAGCCTTCACGTCAGTACCGCTGCCTAAAGTGGGCGTTGCCAAGGCAGCAGTTGGAGGCGGTGGCCCAGGCAGCCTAATGAGTCTGTGGCTCAGGCTGCTGGCCAGTCTGTCGTTTTCAGAGGACGGCCAGCAGGGCATCCTCCGGACCACCGGAGCTCTGGAGGTGCTGGTCGAACTGGCGCCTCATCGACGCCACGCTCTGCTGGCCCTGCACAACCTTTGCTTCTGTCCCGCTAACAAACCTCACATCATCGCCAATGGTACGAGGAGTCCATTTGGAGTTTATTCCAACATTTATTTTTGGTTTAAGATACAGTGATGCTAATGGCTATAAATACATTTAATAGTAGTAGCTTATTTACAACATGTAAAACAACAACAAAAAAATAATATTAAAAATGGTAAGTGAATTTTACCTACAGTATAAAGCGCTTTTCTACCTTCAAGGTACTCAAAGCGCTTTGACACTTTTACCACATTAACCTACTGATGACACATTGCGGGTTCAGTATCTTGCTCAAGGATACTTTGACATGGTCACAGGGGGACTGAGGATCAAACCCGCAACCTTCAGGTTGGGAGACAACCACTCTGCCACTTGAGCCATGCTACCTCGAAAAATATATATACTGTATATTTTTTTAATGATAATAACAATACAATAAAGTAAAGATACAGAAACAAATAGTTCACCATGAAAACACATACAAATGCAAACATATTAGGTTTTTCATATCGAAGAAGGGGCAGGAAGAAGTGAAACGTATTTACTTATTATTATTATTATTATTCATAAACGTATTCATTTACTGATATTTTTTCATATGCTATTAATATTTGTGTCACATTTTTGGCACAGACATACATATGTATACTAGTATAAGTACACCAACAATTAAGTAAATAAATACCCAAACAATAAAAACAATAATAATGTAAACATATTTAGATTGTTAGAAACCCTCAATCTTGTATGTAATGAAAATCATGGTTTTGTATCTCTTCTTAAACTGAATTATGGTTGGACATTCTCCTTACACTTCATTCAAACTGTTCACCTTGTGTTGTGCTTATATACCTGATTTTGAAATTGAATTTACCCCTCAAATTAAAAGCCCCTTCCCTTTCAATTAATATTTTGTAAACTTTTTGATGGAGTGAATAGTTGTTTCTTTGAATGTAATGTGCTGTTTGTAGTTCCACAAGATTTTTAAAACTGCATGTCCAGCCCTTCAATTATTTTTTGATTAATTAGATAGATAGATAATACTTTATTGATTCCTTCAGGAGAGTTCCCTCAGGAAAATCAAGTTATTTAATTTATTTAATATTTAGTTAGTGCAAATTAGTGTGAATATTTTATATATTTATTTTGTTTTTAGGTATATCTGCATTGATAATTAATTTTTATTCATGCGTTTTTTTGTTTTTGAAATTTAAAGTCTCTAAATATATGTTGGCTCTGTTTAAAGAGTATTTAAGGACAAAATGTTAAGAAAATCAAAATGGCCACCATTTGTTTCATGTGCAACTAAAGGTCACATGTCATCTGTGCCTCCAAGTTCCTGTTAAGGCATTGCTGAAGGAGATATAATGGGCAGTATTATATATATTTTCTGTCTGCTACATGTATGTGATTAGCCCTTTTTGAATTATTTCAGACAAAGCTCTGACAGTCTTGTACTGCTGCCTGGAAAATAAAGAGATGGAGATGCGCTGCATGGGCGCGTCTGCACTTTGGGCGTTGCTCCATGACAACCAACGGGTACACTCACACACACACACACCTCTCTCCCCTAAAAGCCTAAACAAATCCTTGAAAGAGCTTTATTATGCAATTGACCAATGTCTTTTATCTCTGTTGAGTATAATCCTCTTTACAAAACCTTTCTTTTTTGGCCCTCCAAGGCCAAGACTTCCTTGAAGTGTCCATCTGTTCGATTGCGGATCGAGGAAGCACACCGTATGTCCAAGAATGATATGAAAGGTATGCGTTCACTTGCAATAAAACTTGACCCTGAATTTCATTGCGTGTATTTAATTGCGTTTTTTTCCCCATTTATTTTATCTGTACGCCACAGATGCTGAGAACAAGCAGGATCCCATAGGCTCCTACTTGTTGAAGTGCCTAGAAAGCCTCTCCCACCTGCTAAACACATGATTGTAATTTAGCTTATTTATATGCGTCATGTATCATCATTTGCCAAATATTTTCTAATTAAATTCACCTTTTTAGCTACTGTGAAACAACATTTAAGGGAGGATTTATTGCAATGTCGTTTTTTAGTCATTTGGAATCTTAATGTAGATTCATCTTGTTTTGTAAGGGGATATTTGTGTCCATATTTTACAAGGAAGTATTAGGGTTACAATTAAAATGTATATATTATTACATAAATAAGATCAAATAGTTTTGTAAGTGTAAAAAAGGGTCCTTGAAATTTCACCTGCATGAACTTAAAATGTTAGCCTGTCCAAAACCACAACTACGATGAGGTTTGGTGACTGAAATTTCACCTTCAAAAATCCAGCAGTCATTTCCCATTTATTAGTTTTTGAATAATGTGTAGATAAATAATAATTTCCCCGCATAGACAGTGTGGATAAAGGCATACACAACTATTGTTCTGATCACTTAATTGTATGTTTTGTATGATTACTGATATGGTTAACATTATGAGCAAAAAATAAGTATAACAGAATCGCCATTTTCGGACTTCCATGCTCTTCCATCTCCTCTTCCAGAGACACCACAGCCTGTGTTTCCTCGTGTTCTTTCAGCATTTCCTCACACATCTTGAGGAAAACATCATTAGAAGCGGACGCAGGTCCTGAATTAGTCTTTCTCGCCTCGATGTTGCTCCTGATTTTCAGCATCTCATTTTAACGCTTGAGTCTTTCACATTTTTTCCATTCAAACTCAGACCAAAGCCTTTTTTCTTGAAAGTCAAAATAATGAAAGATCACGGCTAATTACACTCTTTACGCTTGGTCTGTCCCATTTTGCGCAAGTCATTTTGACTGAAGAGGTCGATACTTTCTCATGTTCCCATCATATGGAAATGTATGCAGGCTGACCCCTTCTTTAGTTGTATTGCTACAACCTGGAACAATGCATCTGGCAGACATATTTAATAATTCCTTCCAATTCTGCACAACAATAAAATAATTTGGGATGAAGATATTACCAGAACACATACTATGCAATATAACATTGCTTCACATCTTCTGTAGGTGACATCCGCAGGCTAAAAGTGGGCGTTCCAAAATGTGCTGAAACAAGCCAAAAATCAGTACTCTGTCTATTTTGGTGGGAATTTCACCTGTAGACATAATTTTTAAGTCCCAAATTATGAAATAGGTGCTAATGTTGTTTGAGGGGCTCTTTAGAGGGCAAATTGAGGCCACTCCCAAAGTCAGATTCAACCGTTTTTGTGACCGACCAATGTCTTTCCAGACTACCCGTAACTGCAAACCCAAATTTGCCTCATGCTGTAGTCCTCTCAAGGTAAAAAAAACACCAAAATGTACTGTGAAAACTGTAAAAATAGTCAAAAATTTTTGGTTTCAGTCTATTTCAAGAACAATGAGGTTCAAGGTTAAGTGGCCTTGTCAGTTAAAAAAACAACAACACACATACCACACGCAACACAAAGTGGTACGGTAGGTTTGTGTGGTCGTCATGGCAATAGCACAGATATGGATAGGATTGGATAGACTTTTTTTTATCCCACGATGGGGAAATGATGTGGTTGCAGTGCATGAGTGAAACATTGAAGAACACAAGAAGGACATAAAAGAGTACAGAGCCGATGCAACCACCTGCCACTTTAGCCGCGCCATTTTTACATACAGCAACAAAAGTAAAACACAATGAAAAACTAAAAAATTAGCAATGAATAATAAACTATATACATACGTTTGCACAATGCTTCGATAAATAATACAACCAAAACACCATGTTAACACCCATTTACACTGTGCACATATACACAATTGACCTACATTGCATTGGGGTTTAGCACATTTAGAGTACAAAATGTTTCAGTTTTGATATATGTGTGTTGCCCTCGGTGGAAACATTTCAGACACACCTGACTTAGGAGAAACCAGCAAAGATCCATTTATCTTGGTACGTATCTTTTTCATTTGTGTTGCACAGTTTTTGCCTTATCATGTTTGCTTTGTTTGTTAGGAAGAATCACAATCAATCAAACCAATCAATTTAATTGGAAAAAAAAAAGTAGTTGGTTTAGCATGCATGCAAAAATCTTCCTGCCTCAATTAATAAACTGCCTTTGTGTGTGTGTGTGTATGTGTGTGTGTTTGTGTACACTGAGCTAGCAGCGAGCTAATATGAAGAGTGTGCTGTGTCTCGGTGACCCGAGAGCGAGCAGGAAGTTGCAGCTCGTGGTGTTGTTCCACTCTGGTGTCATCAATGCTGCTTTCATTCTTCTTCGCCGGGCCAAGATGGATGTCGTACAAAAGGAGCGCTGGTACTTCATGGTACTTCTTCTTCTCGCTTCTCTTAAAGGTAAGCTGCAAACGTGTTGTTATTCTGTCTATATCTAATTGATTGGAATGTGATATTATTTATGTGCTTTTATCTTAAATGATGTACCACATCGAAAGTACGTTTGACAGTCCAATATGTAGTATTATTGTGTATATTGTACTGTAGGCGGCAGAAATTCACCCCTAAATTACAGTAGAACCCTCAAAGTCGACCTGGTTGACCTCCAATCACCCCAATATTACATGTAAAGTAAATTATTAGTTTCATAGTCACTCTTTGTTGTCTGCTTTAGTAACATTTTAACATTCACAACTGTCATACAAGTATATGTTAAAGGTAATCCCCTTTTAATTAACTAAAAATACGGTTGATTGTGTACCCTGCCTTCCGCCCGAGTGCAGCCCTCTCGCGATCCCAAAAGGGACACACTGTAGGAAATGGATGGATGGATGTAAATTAGTTTTTTCACAGTATCTACAGCAGGGGTCCCCAAACTTTTTGACTCGGGGGCCGCATTGGGTTAAAAAAAATTGTCCGGAGGCCAGGCTGTATATATATATATATATATATATATATATATATATATATATATATATATGTGTGTATGTATATATATATATATATATATATATATATATATATGTGTGTATGTATATATATATATGTGTGTATGTATGTATGTATGTATATATGTATGTATATATATATATATATATATATATATATATATATATATATATATATATATATATATATATATATATGTATGTGTATATATATATATATATATATATATATATATATATATATATATATATGTATGTGTATATATATATATATATATATATATATATATATATATATATATATATATACATTGTCTTTATAATCCGTTTTGTCATTTAACATCAATTAACATTGATGTTCATCAACATTTAACATTGTCACGTTATCGATGGGAAAATTCATTTTTAGACAATATGATTTGGAGCTAGGAGACACCAAGAGTAACAAGCGGTAGAAAATGGATTAGAAAGGAAATATTAGAAAGAAAAAAAAACTTTTTTTTTTTAACTTGGGACTTCCTGTGGGCCGTAGTTTGGATGCTGGGGGGCCGGATCCGGCCCGCGGGCCGTAGTTTGGGGACCCCTGATCTACAGTATCTTACATCTAAATCGATTCGATGGCGCTATCTGCAGGGAGAAATGAGTGCTGTAGCTATAAAAACTTGCAAACTTTCAAGTTTCAAATGTCCTCTTAGTAAGCAAGGTTGATCTTTTCTTGTAATTTAGTGAAGGCTATAGGTGACCAGGAGCCAGCAGCTACACAACAGCTAAGCACACAATAGCACACAAGCTAAACATAGGTAATAAGTGTCCTTCATTTAACAATATTGAAACAGCACATTTGTCAATATAAACAAATATCAAATAATTAAAGTTGCATAGTACTTACAGTACATACAAAAAGCCTCCAAGGTAGAATGTGTTAGAAAATATCCAGTAACAAACGTGTCCGCGTCATTCAACCTACTGCATTGTGAGCTGAACCTAATGAATAACAAAGTTTCGTTGTACTTGTGCAATGACAATAAAGACCTATCCTATCCTATGCTATCCTATTATAGTGGCCAAAAAAAAAAAATCCCTTCCCTTCAACTTAAAGACAGCATATGTCCATTCCAGATGGTTCATGATAAACAGGTTAGGGTTTTTCATACCGACAATTGTTCTCCGATTGACTAATTTCACTTGATCAAGCCTTTTATTAACATTCCACGCTACAAAAAAATAAATGTACCGTATTTTCCGAACTATAGAGCGCACCTATAGTCTATAAAATTCACTACACCTCCCTGATACCGAAGTACATGTCAAACTACTTCCAGAACGTAAATGACCGTCATAACCACAACACTGGGGGGAGCTCCTCAAACCCAGATTTTGATCTAACAAAGGTCTTAACTCATTCTCCTTCTATGGCACATCAATATGGAATTCACTCCCAACAGGTGTAAAAGAAAGTGCATCTCTATCCTCCTTCAAAACCGCACTAAAAGAACACCTCCAGGCAGCTACAACCCGAGCCTAACCCCCTCACCCCACCTCATTTTCGGATTGTAAATAAATCAAATGTATATACTTGTTCTTATGCTTTCTGAGCTCACTATGTTCACTGCTCGCTGTACATATCCTACGAAGTGAGACCTACACTGTTACAAATTCAATATCCTACCCTAATACCCTACTGTGCAATATTACCCTTCGAGTGCAATACGTCCGACACTGATTGTTATTTATTACTCCGGTACTCTTGTCCTGTTCTGTATATTGTACAGTATTTTGTATTTCTACAGTGTTTTGTATATTGTACAGGATTGCTTATTATTTGTATTGGATAGTAGTCTGTTTATTTCAATTGTTATTTTTCTTTTTTTTTTCTTTATTACCTCTTGTGTAATTTATTTTTACCCCATATTTGTTCCCACTACCGCACCTTAAATTGGAGTCCTTAATCTCGTTATATGCAAATATAATGACAATAAAGTCCATTCTATTCTATTCTATTCTTCTTCTATTCTATGTTCATTTCTCAGATGATAAACTTGTATGATGACTGAAATATGCTGATAGCAATCTAACCTAACCCCCGACCCACCTCCACATCCCACCCCCCGGATTGTAAATAATTCAATGTGAATACTCTGATGATTAACTTGTATGATGACTGTATTATGCTGATAGTATATATTTGTACCATGAATTGATTAACGTGGACTTAAACAAGTTGAAAAACTCATTCGTGTGTTACCATTTAGTGGTGAATTGTACGGAATATGTACTGTACTGTGCAATCTACTAATAAAAGTTTTAATCAATCAAACCTGTATACAAGCCGCACCCACTAAAATTTAGAATACAAAATATTTTCCATATATTAGCTGCATTGGACTATAAGCCGGAGATATATACGTTGTGAAATTAGTTATTTACACAGAAAGATTTTGTAAATTTTATTTTTTTCCAAATGGTGTTTGCAACACGGCAGTAAAATGGCTGATAAAAATAAAAACAGAAGTCATCGTCATGGACCCACGAGCTGCGAAAGCTAGCTTTCCAATTAGCTAAACAGACTCAATACCTCCACGGTGCTGTTTTGGTGAATTTACAAAACTAAAATATATAACAAAAAGAATACTATTTATTGTAAGTTGATCATGCTAACAAACACTCGTAAATGTGTTAGCATATTTTGTAATGCTAACGATAGCTTCAACACATTAAGATAGTGCGTACAAATATGCATGAAACAAATCCTACAGACATCACACATGGGATGGTTTTAGCAAGTATGAATTATATTAGTTATATTGTAGAACTTTCAAACATTGCTTGGAGTGATGAATTAAGAATATATATAGTAGAACGCTATAGACGATTTGAAGACTAAATGGCACTCTTCTTTCGATTTGAAAGCACTAATTGGAATGACACTGCAGCACCTGCTGTGAGCGAACTCTTCCAAAAGATGGTGCCATAGTATTTTCTTGTTTTATTTTACTTTTTGAATTATGACTGTCCATAAATTAGCCGCACCATTTTATAAGCCGCAGGGTGCAAAGCGCAGGAAAAAAGTAGCAGCTTATTGTACGGAATTTATGGTATGTATGATTTGTGGTGATTATGTATCGTATCGGGACACCCCTACTCTTTATTGTTGCTTCCAGTATTCAAATGTTTTTCATCTGGTTAGAAAGCCCCGCCAGTACAATTATGACACACACTTTCTGTAATGTGTCTCCCTTAAACCGTCCCCCCTGCAAATCGTGTTAACTAGGAACCTTTACATTACAGTCCTATTGTAACAGACGCTACCGCCGTACTTCTTTCTTGAATTCCATCGTCTCTCACCTTTTTTATCAAACGTGAAGACTGACGACTCAGACATTCGCAGTGTGCTTGAACACATCATTTCAGAACCAATGAAAACCGCTGTATTCCACTGAGTAGCCAAACCGTATGTAGTTCTATGGCTATGATCTCCCTTATTTAGTAGATTTCTGTGGTGGTTTACAAAAATCCCTCAAAGTGTTGTGTCACTCATGACGATGGTTTCCAAACCCCAATAAAGGGGCGTGTCCAGGTGCTGTCCAAGACAAAGAGACGATCACCATCCACCTTCAGGAAGGGATGCTACTCGACTGCTTGTGTCCGTGGGATGCCAACCTCACTATGGTGTCTTGGACCAAAGACCCAGACCCGAACTCCATCGCTGTTTTCCACCCCGAGTACGGAGTAGCTACTACTTATCATTACCGGAACCGTATCGAGTTCTTGAGGACCACGCCGATGGACGGAAGTATAACCATGAGGAACGTCACCCACCAGGACATCGGAGTTTATCGCTGCTCTCTCCAGACGTTCCCACAAGGCCCCTGGAACCGAATCATCCAAGTGGAGGACTTAGGTAACCTTTTCACTCCCATTGTTGTCTTTTCGCTGACATTTAACTTCCTGCCCCCACATAGACGAACCGCCCGCAGACGAAGCAGAAGAAAACGCTGCGGTCATGGAGGCCGACGCTCACCTGACGGCGGCGCCTAGCAACAACCTGACCATTGAGTGCAGCCATGGGCACAACGGCACCGTTCTGCAGTCGGTGGTGGAGCACATGGCGTTGGGTCACCCGTGGGCGATCGTCGGCATATGCAAGCGCGTGGAGGGCGGCACGCTGAGCGAAGACTACAGCGAGCGCGGTCACGTCAGCTGCGAGGACAGCCTGGACGTCAGTCTGCACCTGACGGCCGTGGTGCAGGAAGACGGCGGCTTCTACCGCTGTAGCTTCAGCACGGACGCTGGCCTGAAGACCAGCACGGTCATGGTCACAGTGCCAGCTACTGGTAAATACTAAATACTAGGGCTGTGAATCTTTGGGCACCACATGATTCGATTTGATTCATGTGGGTAATGATTCGATTCAGAATCGATTCATGATTGCAACCAATTGTCGATTCAAAATCAATATGTTTTTTAATAACCTGGACCTGCTCAGTGGCCTTGTGGTTAGAGTGTCCGCCCTGAGACTGGGAGGTCGTGAGTTCAAACCCGTCCGAGTCATACTAAAGATTATAAAAATGGGACCCATTGCATCCCTGCTTGGTACTCAGCATCAAGGGTTGGAATTGGGGGTTAAATCACCAAAATGATTCCAGGGCGCGGCCACCGCTGCTGCTCGCTGCTGCTCACTGCTCCCCTCCCCTGAACATGGGCATGGGTCAAATGCAGAGGATCATTTCACCACACCTAGTGTGTGTGTGACTATCGTTGGGACTTTAATTTAACATTGGGTGCCAGTTCTATTATTAACTACATTCCTCCAGCTGTGATAAATGTTTGTTACTTAAAAGAAAACTGGTTTTATTTTTCAAAATGCTACCCAAACATTTAATAAAGTCAAATACAAATGAGGCAACTGGAGAAGTATCCAACACTTCTCTTTTCTAAAGTAAATCTGTACAGCAGATACGGGGGGCGTGGCGAAGTTGGGAGAGTGGCCGTGCCAGCAATCTGAGGGTTACTGGTTCAATCCCCACCTACCATCCTAGTCACGTCCGTTGTGTACTTGAGCAAGACACTTCACCCTTGCTCCTGATGGGCCTGGTTAGCGCCGTGCATGGCAGCTCCCGCCATCAGTGTGTGAATGTGTGTGTGTGAATGGGTGAATGTGGAAATAGTGTTCCTTAGAAAGGTAGAAAAGCGCTATACAAGTACAACCCATTTACTTTTTACCATACGGGCGTCTACATCAACTGGATGATTTGCCTGAGTGGCGAGACAAGAAAGATACAAAATAAAAATACCCCCCCAATTTTTTTTTTTTTTTTAAGAATTTTTTTAATTTTATTTTTTATTTTTAATCGTTTAAGAATCGTTACAAATAAGAATTGCAAGTCATTCAAAAATAGATTTTTTTTTTACAACCCTACCAAGTACGTCATATTCATTGGTGTCCTCTCACACTGATGTCATCACCAGGTGGCTTCAGCCTGTCCGTGTACATGATGTTTGTTTACTTGGGGACAGCCACTGCTGGACTCATCCTGCTGACGATCCTGACCATCATCCTGCTGAGGCGCAGGTAGGAGTCTTTAATGTCATGTTTTTTCCATTATGTTGATTTTGAAGGTCTTGAGGTCAGTTAAAGCAAGAACACAATTATATTCTTTCACTACTAGCAGCATTCTTACCTTCACGCTTGCAGCAACATCCATCTTTTTCCGGATGTTGCTGCTGTATCAGTCGAGATCGATATATTTATCACCATCACTGTCTGTCTGGATCCGGGTGTTCTTGACCGCCATTTGTTTATGTCTACGATTCTGGGACCTCCAGTCCATATTTGGTAACCTCTGCCCGCTAGCATCTTCCACCCTGCTGCGATGTGCTGCGCTCTCTAGACCAGAGGTGTCAAACCCATTTTAGCTCAGGGGCCGCATGGAGGAAAATGTATTCCCAAGTGGGCCGGACTGGTAAAATCCTGACACGATAACTTAAAGACAACTTCAGATTGTTTTCTTCGTATTACTTTGGCCAAAAAAGAACAAGTACATTCGGAAAATATACATAATTAAAATAATCCTCTTGACAAAACACTTCAAGTTAGTTGAAAATTCTGAGGAAAAAATGTGTGCAGTTTCAAAAAGTCAACAAATGACAATTAATTTAGATGTTTTGTCAGTGTATCTACGAAGCCCATCCATCGTCTTCCGCTTATCCGAGATTGGGTCGCGGGGGCAGCAGCCTAAGCAGGGAAGCCCAGACTTCCCTCTCCCCAGCCACTTCGTCCAGCTCTTCCCGGGGGATCCCGAGGCGTTCCCAGACCAGCCGGGAGACATAGCCTGCCCAACGTGTCCTACAGGTCGGACGTGCCCTAAACACCTCCCTAGGGAGGCGATCGGGTGGCATCCTCACCAGATGCCCGAACCACCTCATCTGGCTCCTCTCGATGTGGAGGAGCAGCAGCTTTACTTTGAGCTCCCCTCGGATGACAGAGCTTCTCACCCTATCTCTAAGGGAGAGCCCTGCCACCCGGCGGAGGAAACTCATTTCGGCCGCTTGTACCCGCGATCTTGTCCTTTCGGTCATAACCCAAAGCTCATGACCATACACGAGGATGGGAACGTAGATCGACCGGTAAATTGAGAGCTTTGTCTTCCGGCTCAGCTCCTTCTTCACCACAACGGATCGATACAGCATCCGCATTACTGAAGACGCCGCACCGATCCGCCTGTCGATCTCACAATCCACTATTCCCCCACTCGTGAACAAGAGTCCGAGGTACTTGAACTCCTCCACTTGGGGCAGGGTCTCCTCCGCAACCCGGAGATGGCACTCCACCCTTTTCCGGGCGAGAACCATGGACTCGGACTTGGAGGTGCTGATTCTCATCCCAGTCGCTTCACACTCAGCTGCGAACCAATCCAGCGAGAGCTGAAGATCCTTGTCCAGATGAAGCCATCAGGACCACATCATCTGCAAAAAGCAGAGACCTAATCCTGCAGCCACCAAACCGGATCCCCTCAACGCCTTGACTGCGCCTAGAAATTCTGTCCAGAAAAGTTATGAACAGAATCAGTGACAAAGAGCAGCCTTGGCGGAGTCCAACCCTCACTGGAAACGTGTCCGACTTACTGCCGGCAATGCGGACCAAGCTCTGACACTGATCATACAGGGAGCGGACCGCCACAATCAGACAGTCCGATACCCCATACTCTCTGAGCACTCCCCACAGGACTTCCCGAGGGACACCGTCGAATGCCTTCTCCAAGTCCACAAAGCACTACAAGGCATCTACGAAGCCATCAAACTTTAAGTCGCAGCCTATCAGGGATTGAACAAATGAATAATAAAATCTCTCATTTGTCATTTCCACATATTAATCCTGTGCTAACTCAACACACTGAGAGAGAAACTATTCAAGAGGGTTGAATTCCACTCTGCGTCCACTATTCCCTTTTTTGATGTGTTCGAAGCAGAAGATGTAAAATGACAGGTTTTATGATTCATTTATGTTGAGGGCGAGGAGTTGCAACCACGCTTTACTGTGTACCTCTTGCTTGGCATACGGGCTTGGCAGAGGTGTGGACTCGAGTCACATGACTTGGACTCGAGTCAGACTCGAGTCATGAATTTGATGACTTTAGACTCGACTTGACAAAATGTAAAGAGACTTGCAACTCGACTTAGACTTTAACATCAATGACTTGTGACTTCACTTGGACTTGAGCCTTTTGACTTGACATGACTTGCTACTTTCCCCAAAATCCAAAGCTTAAAAAGTTATTTGGGAGCGCTCCGTATTTTTCATTTTCTTCGTCTGTGTCGATCAGCGTGTTGTTCCTGTCAGCTGGTGCGCTGTCAGTACAACAGCCAATCAAATTAGATCTACGTTGTTTTCATCACGCAGCATTCATCCAATCAAATTGCAGGACAACCAATGAACAAGAGTTGTCCAACAAAGTGCCAGTGAGAAACAATTATGTTAAAGTTGGTTTCGTTCGGGTATAAAAACTACGACTTGGTCAACAAAAAACGAACTGCCGTATGCAAATCACGCAGTTCGAATATTACAGACGGAGACGCAACAACTTCCAACTTCGTTCGACATTTGAAGTTGCACAAAGAAGGGTAAGTTTTGAATGTAAGATAACGTTTATTGGCTAAGTAACGTAACTTTTATTTGCTGTGTAGTTAAATCAGTGAGGCTGCAAACTCACTGCTAACGTTATAACCATAGACATCTTATAAGTAGACGCACCATGGAGCGCTACTGCCTACTGGCTCAGACGAGACGCGTGGCCGCCATCTTGGAGTGGTGATCCGCTCCACTCAGTGCAATTCATTTGGCAGGAACAATGAACTGTCAGCGCATTTAATTCATTTTACCTCACTGAATACCACTGATTTTCACCCCCTTTTTTGTCATACGTGTAGCTATGATAACAGACACATGTTTTGGCGTGTTTTATTATTCATAGTTTGCTTAACAGTAATATAATATTCTTATACGCTATAAATGACCAGACGTCCGAGATCAAAACTGGGAATATAATCCCAGAGAAGGAGGAAAAAAACGGTAAGCTATTTTTAAGTTGAAGAAACAATATGATTAGGTTATATATACATGCATATATCCTACATAAACAATGTATGAATACATTAGATATCTATATATCTTAGGGACCTATAGACTGTATCTCTGTTGCTTCAGCAGCAGAGAGTTTATTCTGTCTTGACACGTTGTATTGATATTTTGTATTACATTCTTCCCTTAAATGATAATGTTTGCAGTGATTGTTTTATATGTATTTTTTATGTAAGTCGCTTTGGATACAAGCGTCTGCCAAATACTTAAACATATACAAACACCTGAAAGTCTTTATATCAGCTAAAACCACCAATCTGTTTCACTGGATTCAGAATAAAACCAAATTCTGTTTTACCCAACAATGTTAGTATTTAAATATTGTTACTTGAAGACTTATTCCTGGTTACAATTATACTGTTAAGAAAGTATTGTCTTATACTTTGCCTAAAATGAGAATGCATCATAATCAGTGGCGGCTGGTGAATTTTGTTTTAGGTGGGGCTGAAAGTTTGTAAACCAAACCCCTGTAGGGGGGTCATCCTCCCCCAGAAGATTTCTTTGTGATTTTCACATACAAATATTGAAGATCTTTGCTCCTTCTCAACTCTGTGGTAATATTATTTTCATAAAATACAACAAATAGTACGTTAATGTTAAATCTTACTTGTGAAAAGTAATCCCCCGATTCCTATTTTCAACAGTCCGCTCATTAGAGCAGGAAAACGCTGAACACCAGCCCGGCATCTTTGTTTTCTACCTGTCAACTGTCAGTTTAGGCTGCTCGCCGGCTCCTCATCACCACTTCAAGATGGCGGCCAAATTGTTCACGTCGCAGCAACCAATGCTGCGTCTACTTATAAGATGTCTATGGTTATAACGTCATTGCAAACACGGCAATCTGTTGCGTCCACTGCAGTTCGCTACCTTATTCATACTTTTTGTCAAGTGATTTTTTTAAGCAGGGTTGCATGAGGTACCTACACATAACGTTACGTTAGTCAATGTATCACACACAGTAACATTACGTTAGTCAATGTATCACACACAGTAACGTAACGTAGACGGCGGTCAGCAGCACCGCGTATTTTAGCCACCTACAAAAAGACAAACATAGTCAAATAAAGGTCAGTTAAAATGTATACTATATTAAGAATATGTGTACATATTGCATAGGGCCCTGACATCTAAAAAGTACAACTCTGTTCATTGTTATGTTCATATATTTCTTATGTTTTTCATGTGTACGCACACATCAACACACATACAGTATGAGATGAGATCAATGAGATAAGGTAAGAACAGGATAGAAACTGCTGTGGAACTAGTTACAATGCAATATGCCATGAAAATACAATGTTAACACTTTTGTGCAAATAAGTACAGTTGCACTTGTTTTTTCAAATGTGTTTATTCTGTAAAGGAATGAGTTACATGTTTAAAATGACTGGTTAATAGTGCTATTTTGAAGTGCAATGTCACCACTATCTTTTTCCCTGCAATTTCAAATGCACTTGTTTTAATAAATAAATACACCGTTTTAAAAGTATACACAATCTGTGTAAATACATTACATTACATTGTGGTTAAAACGACTTGAAAGGACTCGAAACTCAAAATGCAGGACTTGGGACTTGACTTGAGACTTTCCAGTCTTGACTTTGGACTTGACTCGGACTTGCCTGTCTTGACTCGGGACTTGACTCGAGACTTGAGGGCAAAGACTTGAGACTTACTTGTGACTTGCAAAGCAATGACTTGGTCCCACCTCTGGGGCTTGGCTTGTTCGCTTGCCTAACATAATTGCTAATGCGACATCCAGTGGACACATTTAGAACAGTGGTTCCTTTAATAAAAATTTGCAGCTCATTTTTATTCTTAACAAACCCATCTTGCGGACTGCGGGCCGGATTAAACCTGTTCGTCGTACGTTTGACACC
Source organism: Nerophis lumbriciformis (assembly GCF_033978685.3). NCBI lineage: Eukaryota > Metazoa > Chordata > Actinopteri > Syngnathiformes > Syngnathidae > Nerophis > Nerophis lumbriciformis. Next base: position 23,614,178 of record NC_084554.2, on the reverse strand, counting down.
CCTGCTCTAGGGCTTCTTTCTTTGGTCCTGTCTGATGTGGTAGACCCCGACTTCAATTGATCTTGTGCTGCTAGCATTACAAAACCCAAAACCAGTGAAGTTGGCACGTTGTGTAAATTGTAAATAAAAACATAATACAATGATTTGCAAATCCTTTTCAACCTATATTCAATTGAATAGACTGCAAAGACAAGATACTTAATGTTCGAACTGGTAAACTTTGTTACTTTTTGCAAATTTTAGCTCATTTGGAATTTGATCCCTGCAACATGTTTCAAAAAAGACTGAGAAAGTTGAGGAATACTCATCAAACACTTATTTGGAACATCCCACAGGTGAACAGGCTAATTGGGAACAGGTGGGTGTCATGATTGGGTATAAAAGCAGCTTCCATGAAATGCTCAGTTATTCACAAACAAGGATGGGGCGAGGGTCACCACTTTGTGAACAAATGCGTGAGCAAATTGTCGAACAGTATAAGAACAACATTTCTCAACGAGCTACTGCAAGGAATTTAGGGATTTCACCATCTACGGTCTGTAATATCATCAAAAGGTTCAGAGAATCTGGAGAAATCACTGCACATAAGTGGCAAGGCTGAAAACCAACATTGAATGCCCGTGACCTTAGATCCCTCAGGCTGCACCAAAAACCGACATCAGTGTGTAAACGTAATCACCACATGGGCTCAGGAACACTTCAGAAAACCACTGTCAGTAACTACATTTCGTTGCTACATCTGTAAGTGCAAGTTAAAACTCTTCTATGCAAAGCCAAAGCCATTCATCAACAACACCCAGAAACGCCGCCGGCTTTGCAAGCTCATCTAAGATTTATTGATGCAAAGTGGAAAAGTGTTCTGTGGTCTGACAAGTCGACATTTCAAATTGTTTTTGGAAACTGTGGACGTCGTGTCCTCCGGACCAAAGAGGAAAAGAACCATCCGGACTGTTATAGGCGCAAAGTTCAAAAGCCAGCATCTGTGATGGTATGGGTGTGTATTAGTGCCCAAGACATGGGTAACTTACACATCTGTGAAGGCACCATTAATGCTGAAAGGTACATACAGGTTTTGGAGCAACATATGCTGCCAAAACTGCCAGCAACGTCATTTTCATGGACGCCCCTGCTTATTTCAGCAAGACAATTCCAAGCCACATTCTGCCCGTGTTACAAAAGTGTGGCTTCGTAGTAAAAGAGTGCCGGTACTAGACTGGCCTGCCTGTAGTCCAGACCTGTCTCCCATTGAAAATGTGTGGCGCATTATGAAACATAAAATACGACAACGAAGACCCCGGACTGTTGAACAACTTAAGCTGTACATCAAGCAAGAATGGGAAATAATTCCACCTGAAAAGCTTCAAAAATTGATATCCTCAGTTCCCAAACATTTACTTAGTGTTGTTAAAAGGAAAGGCCATGTAACACAGTGGTAAAAATGCCCCTGTGCCAACTTTTTTGCAATGTGTTGCTGCCAATAAATTCTAAGTTAATGATTATTTGAATTAAGTTTCTTTGTTCAAACATTAAATATCTTGTCTTTGCAGTCTATTCAATTGAATATAAGTTGAAAAGGATTTGAAAATCATTGTGTTCTGTTTTTATTTACGATTTACACAACGTGCCAACTTCACTGGTTTTGGGTTTTTTACTTATTCCTGTATGGTATGTTTTCTTGCTGTCCTTCTGAAATTTGTTGGTGGTACATGCCATGCAGGGATTTCCTTTTCATGGCTCCTTACTGGGCTTCTGTTGCCCAAAGTGTCTGTGTTCCTGTTCCACTCACTAGTCCTCACACTTTGTGCAAAGCTTCAGGATGCTGGACCTCCTCCATGCGGAATGCAAGGACTTTTCTTGTCTTGATATCAGTTCATTTGTATCTACAGGTGTTGAAGTACTCGTTGAGTGGAAAAACAAGTTGCTTCTATGTTGAAGCTATTATCCTATACATTTGATTTATGACATTAAAAGAATTCAACATTTTGCGAATAACTAGATATGATCAAAATCATAAAACTGTCACGGAGATTCCCGAGCCATTTTGAGAGTTAAAGAGGAAGCCAGTCACGTGATCTGTGACGTATTGGTGGGGACCACAGATCCCTTCCCCATCAACAACAATACTAATCAAACAGGCTTTGAGAGAGCCAACAATGATTACTTTGGGAAAAAATATGAAACAGAACCTTATATTTTTGAGCCCAAACACAAAGAGGGTTAGCAATAAGTGTGCTAAACAGATGTAGCTTTATCCTGACACTATAGCATCTGCAGCATTGCTAAGTGCTAAACATCCAAATTAACCATAATAAAACACTTACTATACAATTTCCACTCCCGCTGGGACCCCGACTGTCTGGACGTTCACATAGTCCCGTTTAGTTGAAGAATCGATCGAAATCCTCTTGAAAGGTTAAAAAAAACTACGCCTTGCAACTACGCCTTTTTCCCGGTCTAGGGGGATGTCAATGTCGACCAACCTGTCAGTCCATGGCCACATTTGTCTACTACCACGAGAGCTGCATGAATTATAATCTCAAATTTACTTTTAGCAAGTTTAAGACAAAGCAGAAGCCAGCTTATAGTGTGTCAACAGTAGCAGCGTAAACTAGCATTAGCTCACTGCTATCAATGCGCCGCTAAAATAGTCTGTCTGCGTTGGCACTTCTAACAATATTGGCTACTTTTCAGGTGACGACATGTAAATGTGGTATTGTTGGTGGTTTCTGGATGTTTTTAGAGGGTATAATAATGAAACACAATCATGCATCTAAAGTCAACACTACTGGTACTTTAATGGCCTGTGGTGATGTACTCCAAGGTGGTGGTGATTGTTGTCTGATGACGAGGGCCTTAAGATCCTGTTGTCCAGTTCCAGGTACTCCAGTGTCTATGTGAGTTGTAGGCTGCCTGTTGGCATCCAGGCAGGGCCTTTCTTAGCCAGCAAACAAGTTTCTCTCTCAGGTGTGCAATCTTGTGCAATTTTGTCTCCTACACCTTACCTTCTCTGACCTGCTCACCCCTCACCTGGATTCGAACCATGGAGCGTTGTACCTGTAGCCAGCTGTCCTGAATGTGTTTATATTGTACAAACCCCGTTTCCATATGAGTTGGGAAATTGTGTTAGATGTAAATATAAACAGAATACAATGATTTGCAAATCATTTTCAACCCATATTCAGTTGAATATGCTACAAAGACAACATATTTGATGTTCAAACTGATAAACATTATTTTTGCAAATAATCATTAACTTTAGAATTTGATGCCAGCAACACGTGACAAAGATGTGAAAGTTGGGAAAGGTGGCAATAAATACTGATAAAGTTGAGGAATGCTCATCAAACACTTATTTGGAACATCCCACAGGTGAACAGGCAAATTGGTAACAGGTGGGTGCCATGATAAAAGTAGATTCCATGAAATGCTCAGTCATTCACAAACAAGGATGGGGCGAGGGTCACCACTTTGTCAACAAATGCGTGAGCAAATTGTTGAACAGTTTAAGAAAAACCTTTCTCAACCAGCTATTGCAAGGAATTTAGGGATTTCACCATCTACGGTCCGTAATATAATCAAAGGGTTCAGAGAATCTGGAGAAATCACTGCACGTAAGCAGCTAAGCCCGTGACCTTTAATCCCTCAGGCTTTACTGCATCAATAAGTGACATCAGTGTGTAAAGGATATCACCACATGGGCTCAGGAACACTTCAGAAACCCACTGTCAGTAACAACAGTTGGTCGCTGCATCTGTAAGTGCAAGTTAAAACTCTCCTATGCAAGGCGAAAACCGTTTATCAACAACACCCAGAAACGCAGTCGGCTTCGCTGGGCCTGAGCTCATCTAAGATGGACTGATACAAAGTGGAAAAGTGTTCTGTGGTCTGACGAGTCCACATTTCAAATAGTTTTTGGAAACTGTAGACGTCGTGTCCTCCGGACCAAAGAGGAAAAAAAAAACATCTGAATTGTTATAGGCGCAAAGTAGAAAAGCCAGCATCTGTGATGGTATGGGTGTGTATTAGTGCCCAAGACATGGGTAACTTACACATCTGTGAAGGCGTCATTAATGCTGAAAGGTACATACAGGTTTTGGAGCAACATATGTTGCCATCCAAGCAACGTTACCATGGACGCCCCTGCTTATTTCAGCAAGACAATGCCAAGCCACGTGTTACATCAACGTGGCTTCATAATAAAAGAGTGCGAATACTAGACTGGCCTGCCTGTAGTCCAGACCTGTCTCCCATTGAAAATGTGTGGCGCGTTATGAAGCCTAAAATACCACAACGAAGACCCCCAGACTGTTGAACAACTTAAGCTGTACATCAAGCAAGAATGGGAAAGAATTCCACCTGAGAAACTTAAAAAATGTGTCTCCTCAGTTCCCAAACGTTTACTGAGTCTTGTTAAAAGGAAAGGCCATGTAACACAGTGGTGAACATGCCCTTTCCCAACTACTTTGGCACGTGTTGCAGCCATGAAATTCTAAGTTAATTATTATTTGCAAAAAAAAAAGTTTATGAGTTTGAACATCAAATATCTTGTCTTTGTAGTGCATTCAATTGAATATGGGTTGAAAAGGATTTGCAAATCATTGTATTCCGTTTATATTTACATCTAACACAATTTCCCAACTCATATGGAAACGGTTTGTAAGTTGTGTGCTTTACTAAACAGGAAGAAGAGCAGGACAGAGGAGGTGAGGGATAAGCTCCACCCATCTCACACACAAGTAAGGCATCATTGTTCTGTATTAAATACAAAACACCCCTTAAGATAAAGATCTGCCAGATCTGTTCAGGCATTTAATAGCCTTTAATGTGGGTGATGCTAACACAACTTTGATTTGTCATCTTTTATTTCATCTCATTTGAAACCAAGGTGCGTGTGTCTCCAGAGAGATGGCGGCGCTGGTGGGCGAGAGAGCTTACATGCACACAAGTCTATTGAGACCACATGCAAGTGAAGCGCAGTGATGAACTCGGCAGCCATCTTTGTAATTCTTCACCCTCCCTCTCTCGTGTGTGAGCAACAATACTTTTATTAAGGAAAACTTTCTGGCAGTTTAACTTTTAACTGAAATAAAAGTGACATGAAATAAAAGTGACACATGACAACACTCAAGTTTATTACCTCAATCATCAAAAGACAGTATTTACACAAGTTGAAACATGAAAGTGCTATCAAGGTAAATCAGACAAATATGACGGCTAAATGAAATAAAGTGACGCATTAGAAGACGTAAGTGCTTGTACATTTCTAGAAGATGTGTGTACAGTAGACAATACATTAAAACAAAAGGTTGCAGTGGGTCGAAAGGCACTTTTTACTTCAAAGAATGGACTAATAAAAAAAAACGTTCTTTAATTAATTGACTTTAGTTATATTAATCTTTAGCCCGCTTCAAGCTTTTTGTATTTTATTGGAGATCTAATCAAATAAAATGCCTATTTTCAAATATTTCTGTAACTTAATTCAAGTATTTTTACAAAACATCCTAATGACAATAATTTTCATACATGTATTGATGCAATTTGCCTGGTAAAATCTGACTTCATCAACATTTGCCTCTCTAAAGTACATCAAAAATATTACACAGCTGTTTTTTACACCACTACAACCACAAACAAAAACATCCAACAGTATGAAATCATAAATTAACAGTAACTATTTAAAAAAGACTAATGACCTATGACAGTTTCTTAATGTGAAATAAATTAGTTGTAAATGTTGGCTTTAACATAAAAGCGTTTGAAAACCACACTTGTTATAAAACGCTACTTCTGCTGTCACACAACATACAAAACAAAGTGGACACGATCATGAATAAACTTCATAAATGACATCATATAATACACGTGTGACTATACATAGTTCTACATTCGGTCTACAGTAGTGCTCAAAAGTGTCCAAAGTCTAACCAACTGTCATTGAAGTGGCCTCAGGCTGCAAGTGGCTACTCGGCCACTAGAGGGCGATGGCGCCTCTTCCTGGTGCCTCCTCCCCCCTCCTCCATCCTCCTGCTGCTGCTTCTCATGCTCTTCCATCTCAGGCTGATGGGAGAGGAAGCTGGGGAAGGTCTGCGCTCTTGGGATGAACGTCATCTCCATGCTGCTTCCTGGGAGGAATACAAATATATCAGATGTTGTTTCCTAGCAACCAGTGTAAGCACAAGGATGAATGATGTCGTTCCACTTATATATACTTTAACTTGTATCATTATTTTTTTATAAATGTGGAGAACATTTGTCTACAATAAATGTGTGATGTTGTTTCCGTACAAGTATTTGACCTGTGAGTCAGAGCACTTTTATATCATATTTTGCTAGAATTTTTAAAATGTATTTAAGTGTGAATCGTGATAAAAACACAGATGCAGGATAATTTTAGCAAGAACATTTTTATTTAAATATAATTACATATATAATTAAACATAATAAATATATATATAAAATAGTTTGATTGGCAACACCAAATTGGCCCTAGTGTGAATGTGAGTGTGAATGTTGTCTGTCTATCTGTGTTGGCCCTGCGATGAGGTGGCGACTTGTCCAGGGTGTACCCCGCCTCCCACCCAAATGCAGCTGGGATAGGCTCAAGCAATCCTCGTGACCCCGAGAGGGACAAGCAGTAAAAAATGGATGGATTGATGGATATACACATGCATTTATATATTTTATATATATATATTTTATATATATATATATATATATATATATATATATATATATATATATATACACAGACGTATATACATGTGTACATATGTATACACATATATACTGTACATGTGTGTATATATATATATATATATATATATATATGTGTGTGTGTATATATATATATATGTATATACATATATATATGTATACACACATACAGTATATATATATATATACTGTATGATGCACTAACCCCTCTTCCACCGTGCTGCCCTCTATTCATTCAATACATAGGATTTCAGCAGGATCTACCCCAGTCTGCTGACATGCAAGCAGAGTAGTAGATTTTTGTAAAAGCTTTTATAATTGTAAAGGACAATGTTTTATCAACTGATTGCAATAATGTAAATTTGTTTTAACTATTAAATGAACCAAAAATATGACTTATTTTATCTTTGTGAAAATATTGGATACAGTGTGTTGTCAAGCTTATGAGATGCGAAGCAAGTGTAAGCCGCTGTGACACTATTGTTCATTTTTTATAAATGTCTAATGATAATGTCAATGAGGGATTTTTAATCACTGCTATGTTGAAATTATGTGTGTATATATATATATATATATATATATATATATATATATATATATTAGGGGTGTGGGAAAAAATCAATTCGAATTCAAATCGCGATTCTCACGTCGTACGATTCAGTATCGATTCTCATTTATCAAAAATCATTTTTTATTTTATTTTTTTTATTAATCAATCCAACAAAATAATACACAGCAATACCATATTCCAAAACCAAACCCGACCCAGCAACACTCAGAACTGCAATAAACAGAGCAATTAAAAGGAGACACAAACACGACACAGAACAAAACAAAAGTGGTGAAACAAAAATGAATATTATCAACAACATTATCAATATTAGTTACAATTTCAACATAGCAGTGATTAAAAATCCCGCATTGACATTATCATTAGACATTTATAAAAAATAAATAAATAAAAATGAACAATAGTGTCACAGTGGCTTACACTTGCATCGCATCTCATAAGCTTGACAACACACTGCGTCCAATATTTTCACAAAAATAAAATAAGTCATATTTTTGGTTCATTTAATAGTTAAAACAAATTTACATTATTGCAATCAGTTGATAAAACATTGTCCTTTACAATTATAAAAGCTTTTACAAAAATCTACTACTCTGCTTGCATGTCAGCAGACTGGAGTAGATCCTGCTGAAATCCTATGTATTGAGAGAATAAAAAGTTGTTTTGAATCGGGTAAAAAAAATCGTTTTTGAATCGATTATCGTGTTGAATTGAAAAAAAAAATTGTTTTTTAATCGATTATCGTGTTGAATTGAAAAAAAAAAAATCGATTTTGAATCGAATCGTGACCCCAAGAATCGATATTGAATCGAATCGTGGGACACCCAAAGATTCGCAGCTCTAATATATATACATACATATATATATACATATATATATAGGGACGGCGTGGCGCAGTGGAAGAATGGCCGTGCGCGACCCGAGGGTCCCTGGTTCAATCCCCACCTAGTACCAACCTCGTCATGTCCGTTGTGTCCTGAGCAAGACACTTCACCCTTGCTCCTGATGGGTGCTGGTTAGCGCCTTGCATGGCAGCTCCCTCCATCAGTGTGTGAATCAGTGTGTGAATGTGTGTGTGAATGGGTAAATGTGGAAGTAGTGTCAAAGCGCTTTGAGTACCTTGAAGGTAGAAAAGCGCTATACAAGTAAAACCCATTTATCATTTATTTATTTATATATATATATATATATATATATATATATATATATATATATACACATATATGTTTATATACATATATATATATGTATATATATGTATATATATATATATATATATATATATATATATATGTATATATATATATATATATATATTTATATATACACATATATGTGTATATATATATATACATATATATATATATATATATATATATATATATATATATATATATATATATATATATGTGTATATACAGGTAAAAGCCAGTAAATTAGAATATTTTGAAAAACTTGATTTATTTCAGTAATTGCATTCAAAAGGTGTAACTTGTACATTATATGTATTCATTGCACACAGACTGATGCATTCAAATGTTTATTTCATTTAATTTTGATGATTTGAAGTGGCAACAAATGAAAATCCAAAATTCCGTGTCACAAAATTAGAATATTACTTGAGGCTAATACAAAAAAGGGATTTTTAGAAATGTTGGCCAACTGAAAAGTATGAAAATGAAAAATATGAGCATGTACAATACTCAATACTTGGTTGGAGCTCCTTTTGCCTCAATTACTGCGTTAATGCGGCGTGGCATGGAGTCGATGAGTTTCTGGCACTGCTCAGGTGTTATGAGAGCCCAGGTTGCTCTGATAGTGGCCTTCAACTCTTCTGCGTTTTTGGGTCTGGCATTCTGCATCTTCCTTTTCACAATACCCCACAGATTTTCTATGGGGCTAAGGTCAGGGGAGTTGGCGGGCCAATTTAGAACAGAAATACCATGGTCCGTAAACCAGGCACGGGTAGATTTTGCGCTGTGTGCAGGCGCCAAGTCCTGTTGGACCTTGAAATCTCCATCTCCATAGAGCAGGTCAGCAGCAGGAAGCATGAAGTGCTCTAAACTTGCTGGTAGACGGCTGCGTTGACCCTGGATCTCAGGAAACAGAGTGGACCGACACCAGCAGATGACATGGCACCCCAAACCATCACTGATGGTGGAAACTTTACACTAGACTTCAGGCAACGTGGATCCTGTGCCTCTCCTGTCTTCCTCCAGACTCTGGGACCTCGATTTCCAAAGGAAATGCAAACCAAACCAACCCAAACCATCAGTGATGGTTTGGGGTGCCATGTCATCTGCTGGTGTCGGTCCACTCTGTTTCCTGAGATCCAGGGTCAACGCAGCCGTCTACCAGCAAGTTTTAGAGCACTTCATGCTTCCTGCTGCTGACCTGCTCTATGGAGATGGAGATTTCAAGTTCCAACAGGACTTGGCGCCTGCACACAGCGCAAAATCTACCCGTGCCTGGTTTACGGACCATGGTATTTCTGTTCTAAATTGGCCCGCCAACTCCCCTGACCTTAGCCCCATAGAAAATCTGTGGGGTATTGTGAAAAGGAAGATGCAGAATGCCAGACCCAAAAACGCAGAAGAGTTTAAGGCCACTATCAGAGCAACCTGGGCTCTCATAACACCTGAGCAGTGCCAGAAACTCATCGACTCCATGCCACGCCGCATTAACGCAGTAATTGAGGCAAAAGGAGCTCCAACCAAGTATTGAGTATTGTACATGCTCATATTTTTCATTTTCATACTTTTCAGTTGGCCAACATTTCTAAAAATCCCTTTTTTGTATTAGCCTTAAGTAATATTCTAATTTTGTGACACACGGAATTTTGGATTTTCATTTGTTGCCACTTCAAATCATCAAAATTAAATGAAATAAACATTTGAATGCATCAGTCTGTGTGCAATGAATAAATATAATGTACAAGTTACACCTTTTGAATGCAATTACTGAAATAAATCAAGTTTTTCAAAATATTCTAATTTACTGGCTTTTACCTGTATATATGTACAAACCCCGTTTCCATATGAGTTGGGAAATTGTGTTAGATGTAAATATAAACGGAATACAATGATTTGTAAATCATTTTCAACCCATATTCAGTTGAATATGCTACAAAGACAACATATTTGATGTTCAAACTGATTTTTTGCAAATAATCATTAAACTTTAGAATTTGATGCCAGCAACACGTGACAAAGAAATTGGGAAAGGTGGCAATAAATACTGATAAAGTTGAGGAATGCTCATCAAACACTTATTTGGAACATCCCACAGGTGTGCAGGCTAATCGGCAATAGGTGGGTGCCATGATTGGGTATAAAAACAGCTTCCCAAAAAATGCTCAGTCTTTCACAAGAAAGGATGGGGCGAGGTACACCCCTTTGTCCACAACTACGTGAGCAAATAGTCAAACAGTTTAAGAACAACGTTTCTCAAAGTGCAATTGCAAGAGATTTAGAGATTTCAACATCTACGGTCCATAATATCATCAAAAGGTTCAGAGAATCTGGAGAAATCACTCCCCGTAAGCGGCATGGCCGGAAACCAACATTGAATGACCGTGACCTTCGATCCCTCAGACGGCACTGTATCAAAAACCGACATCAATCTCTAAAGGATATCACCACATGGGCTCAGGAACATTTCAGAAAACCACTGTTACTAAATACCAGAGGTGGGACCAAGTCATTGCTTTGCAAGTCACAAGTAAGTCTCAAGTCTTTGCCCTCAAGTCCGAGTCAAGTCCCGAGTCAAGACAGAGCAAGTCCGAGTCAAGTCCAAAGTCAAGACTGGAAAGTCTCAAGTCAAGTCCCAAGTCCTGCATTTTGAGTTTCGAGTCCTTTCAAGTCGTTTAACCACAGACTAATATATTTACACAGATTGTGTATGCTTTTAAAATGCTGTATTTATTTATTAAAACAAGTGCATTTGAAATTGCAGGGAAAAAGATAGTGCTGACATTGCACTTCAAAATAGCACTATTAACCAGTCATTTTAAACATGTAACTCATTCCTTTACAGAATAAACACATTTGAAAAAAACAAGTGCAACTGTACTTATTTGCACAAAAGTGTTAACATTGTATTTCAATGGCATATTGCATTGTAACTAGTTCCACAGCAGTTTCTATCCTGTTCTTACCTTATCTCATTGATCTCATCTCATACTGTATGTGTGTTTATGTGTGCGTACACATGAAAAACATAACAAATATATGAACATAACAATGAACAGAGTTGTACTTTTTAGATGTCAGGACCCATGCAATATGTACACATATTCTTAATATAGTATACATTTTAACTGACCTTTATTTGACTATGTTTGTCTTTTTGTATGTGGCTAAAATACGCGGTGCTGCTGACCACCGTCTAACTTTACGTTACTGTGTGTGATACATTGACTAACGTAATGTTACTGTGTGTGATACATTGACTAACGTAATGTTACTGTGTGTGATACATTGACTAACGTTACGTTACTGTGTGTGATACATTGACTAACGTTACGTTACTGTGTGTGATACATTGTCTAACGTAACGTTATGTGTAGGTACCTCATGCAACCCTGCTTAAAAAAAAATCACTTGACAAAAAGTATGAATAAGGTAGCAAACTGCAGTGGACGCAACAGATTGCCGTGTTTGCAATGACGTTGTAACCATAGACATCTTATAAGTAGACGCAGGTTGCTGTGACGTGAGCAATTTGGCCGCCATCTTGAAGTGGTGATGAGGAGCCGGCGAGCAGCCTAAACTGACAGTTGACAGGTAGAAAACAAAGATGCCGGGCTGGTGTTCAGCGTTTTCCTGCTCAAATGAGCGGACTGTTGAAAATAGGAATCGGGGGATTACTTTTCACAAGTAAGATTTAACATTAACGTACTATTGGTTGTATCTTATGAAAATAATATTACCACAGAGTTGAGAAGGATCAAAGATCTTCAATATTTGTATGTGAAAATCACAAATAAATCTTCTGGGGGAGGATGACGCCCCTACAGGGGTTTGGTTTACAAACTTTCAGCCCCACCTAAAACAAAATTCACCAGCCGCCACTGATTATGATGCATTCTCATTTTAGGTAAAGTATAAGACAATACTTTCTTAACAGTATAATTGTAACCAGGAATAAGTCTTCAAGTAACAATATTCAAATACTAACATTGTTGGGTAAAACAGAATTTGGTTTTATTCTGAATCCAGTGAAACAGATTGGTGGTTTTAGCTGATATGAAGACTTTCAGGTGTTTATATGTGTTTATGTTTAAGTATTTGGCAGACGCTTTTATCCAAAGCGACTTACATAAAATAATACATATAAAACAATCACTGCAAATATTATCATTTAAGGGAAGAATGTAATAGAAAATATCAATACAAAGTGTCAAGACAGAATAAACTCTCTGCTGCTGCAGCAACAGAGATACAGTCTATAGGTCCCTAAGATATATAGATATCTAATGTATTCATACATTGTTTATGTAGGATATATGCATGTATATATAACCTAATCATATTGTTTCTTCAACTTAAAAATAGTTTACCGTTTTTTCCCCTTCTCTAGGATTATAATCCCAGTTTTGATCTCGGACGTCTGGTCACTTATAGCATATAAGAATATTATATTACTGTTAAGCAAACTATGAATACTAAAACACGCCAAAACATGTGTCTGTTATCATAGCTACACGTATGACAAAAAAGGGGGGTGAAAATCAGTGGTATTCAGTGAGGTAAAATGAATTAAATGCGCTGACAGTTCATTGTTCCTGCCAAATGAATTGCACTGAGTGGAGCGGATCACCACTCCAAGATGGCGGCCCCGCGCCTCGTCTGCGCCAGTAGGCAGTAGCGCTCCATGCTGCGTCTACTTATAAGATGTCTATGGTTATAACGTTAGCAGTGAGTTTGCAGCCTCACTGATTTAACTACACAGCAAATAAAAGTCACGTTACTTAGCCAATAAACGTTATCTTACATTCAAAACTTACCCTTCTTTGTGCAACTTCAAATGTTGAACGTTGTTGCGTCTCCGTCTGTAATATTCGAACTGCGTGATTTCCATACGGCAATTCGTTTTTTGTTGACCAAGTCGTAGTTTTTATACCCGAACGAAACCAACTTTGGCATAATTGTTGCGTTGTTTGACAACTTGTTCGGTGGTTGTACTGCAATTTGATTGGATGAATGCTGCGTGATGAAAACAACGTAGATCTAATTTGATTGGCTGTTGTACTGACAACACACCAGCTGACAGGAACAACACGTTGAGAGACACAGACGAAGAAAATGAAAAATACGGAGCGCTCCCAAATAACTTTTTAAGCGTTGGATTTTGGGGAAAGTAGCAAGTCATGTCAAGTCATGTCAAGTCAAAAGGCTCAAGTCCAAGTGAAGTCACAAGTCATTGATGTTAAAGTCTAAGTCGAGTTGCAAGTCTCTTTACATTTTGTCAAGTCGAGTCTAAAGTCATCAAATTCATGACTCGAGTCTGACTCGAGTCCAAGTCATGTGACTCGAGTCCACACCTCTGCTAAATACAGTTCGTTGTTGCATCTGTAAGTGCAAGTTAAAGCTCTACTATGCAAAGCGAAAGCCATTTATCAACAACATCCAGAAACGCCGCCGGTTTCTCTGGGTCCGAGATCATCTAAGATGGACTCATTCAAGGTGGAAAACTGTTCTGTGGTCTGACGAGTCCACATTTCAAATTGTTTTTGGAAAATATTCGACATTGTGTCATCCGGACCAAAGGGGAAGCGAACCATCCAGACTGTTATCGACGCAAAGTTCAAAAGCCAGCATCTGTGATGGTATGGGGGTGCATTAGTGCCCAAGACATGGGTAACTTACACATCTGTGAAGGCACCATTAATGCTGAAAGGTACATACAGGTTTTGGAACAACATATGCTGCCATCTAAGCGCTGTCTTTTTCATGGACGCCCCTGCTTATTTCAGCAAGACAATGCCAAGCCACATTCAGCACGTGTTACAACAGCGTGGCTTCGTAAAAAAAAGAGTGCGGGTATTTTCCTGGTTCCTGCAGTCCAGACCTGTCTCCCATCGAAAATGTGTGGCGCATTATGAAGCGTAAAATACGACAGCAGGGACCCCGGACTGTAGAACGACCGTAGCTCTACATAAAACAAGAATGGCAAAGAATTCCACTTTCAAAGCTTCAACAATTAGTTTCCTCAGTTCCCAATCGTTTATTGAGTGTTGTTTAAAGAAAAGGTGATGTAACACAGTGATGAACATGCCCTTTCCCAACTACTTTGGCACGTGTTGCAGCCATGAAATTCTAAGTTAATTATTATTTGCAAAAAAAAAATTAAGTTTATGAGTTTGAACATCAAATATCTTGTCTTTGTAGTGCATTCAATTGAATATGGGTTGAAAAGGATTTGCAAATCATTGTATTCCGTCTATATTTACATCTAACACAATTTCCCAACTCATATGGAAACGGGGTTTGTATATATATATATAAATAAACACACACACATGTTTTAATAATTGTATTTTTTAGGAAGAGTGTTTTTTAAATATAAATTTCAGTTTTTAAGTAAAAACTTAATTTTTTTGCATCATTATGCATGAATAACATTAAAATATGGTAATATAAAAATGTGTATACAAAATCATTTAATTTTGTATTATTTGCAAAAAGTATTTTGTTTAAAACAAATAAACACCTATGTTTACCTGCAATTCAACATTGTTTTTGCTAATTGTTTTCTATTTTACAAGGTGAGCAAAAATGTAAATCATTTTTAAATTTAAAATCATTTTATTTGCAAGAATTCTTGAATAAATAATGCTTGGATTTAGATTTTTTCAAAATTATTATTTAAAGGCGGATAAACATTTTTTCATTATTTATTGCCTTTTTCACAACTCCATTCAGAAACATGAATTTGGCATTTTTACAAACGAAGGGAATGTTGATACATAAATATTATTAATATTATTAATTACAGATTATTAAATATTATTTTCATTAATCATTAATTACATTTTTTGTTTTGAAATATTTTTATTGGATCATAATTGATTGCCACGTCATCAGTCAAAAGTCACCTTAATATTTCAAAACGTATTGAAACATTGTGCTCTAATAATAAATAATACTCAAATATTATTTACATTTTTTCCCCCACATTTGCTGTCCTCCCATTGAAAAGAGAAAGTGAAAGAGAAGGATGTTGCATCCAGCGATGATCTATGTCGCCTGTTGCAGATAAGTCTTATCAAGCCGCACTCCTTTGAGAGCTGCTTCCTCTCTGTAAAATCTCCTTCTATCACATCACTGATCAAACTAAGAGCTCCATTTCAATGCTGCACACGTGTAGAGAAATGAAAAAATGCTCCATAAACAGTAAAAAAAAAAATACAAGGATACACACAAAAACTATTTTCCCCTCCATCACGTCCATTTTTAAGTCTTTTGGGTGGTTGTTGAAAGTTTTAGAGTCCAGCAACATTGAAGTAAAATGGAACCTTAAAAGGAGCAGGAGGAGTCAGGCTGAGGAATAAACAAGTGTGGCACCTTAATTACTCCTGCAGGCCTGCGGCGTATTTAAAAGCAATCGGAGGATGACTCAGCAAATTGGCTGTGCTGATTGGATATTCATCATGTGTGCGGCGGAGCGCCACAAAACAAATGTTTCTGTCCCAAGACACCAACGAGATGGAAGTGATGCTTACCACTCGTCATGAATGTACTGTAAATATCACCTAAAAAATGATCAACGCCATCAAGGTCTCCAATCAGATTGTTTCTCTGCTGTTATACCCTTCATAGCCACCAGTGGTGCTGTTTGCATGCTCTTCTAAGCATTGCTGTGATGTAAGACGTATTCCTTTTCTCATGTCTAAATCATGAATTTAAATCAAATTTAATTGTGAACTTGAAGATGTAAAAGTCTGATTTTTTATTTAAATTTGTTGTGGAAGAATTAGATTTTTTTTAAAGTATTAATATTGATAAATATATTTATCAGGGATTTATTTGTGCTCAAAGAACATTAAAAAACTGTTCACACAGATGTAAATCCAGGCTTTGAAAACAAACATGTATTCTTTGAAACATTTGTCAAACTGAAAATTGAAAAAGCGGTTTTGATAAATGTGCATTCTATATTTTATTGTATTTTTAATAAGATGGGTGTGATTCTAAATTACAATTTTGGTGAATTTTAATGAAGACGTGTATCATGTTTTTATAATTTGATTTATTAGCGTGAAAAACTTATTTGTCATTTAATTAAAGGATCTGATTAAGACGTGGATATACGATTTGTTGGTTATGCACAAAAAAAAAGATTATATTTACGTGTGAATCTTGATGTGTATTTTTGTTATATTTAATTGAATTTGGCGTATTTGCACAATAAGTATTTTTTTTAAATACATTTAGGAATATGATAAAAGTATTTTTTTAAATATTGTTTTTTGCAAGAAACATTTTGTAAAATAAATGTAGGTGTACATTCTGATAGAATAATACATACATTTTATATAGCGTTTTTCATTATAACTCAGATATTTTACAAAAAAGGGGGGAGGACATGTGAATTTGATCTAATTTAATTGTATTTATTTGCACAGGAACATTTAAAAAATTATAGGGATCTAAAAAAAGTGTGAATAGAGGATTTTTTTAAATCATTATTTAATTATTTAGTGCAAGAAAAAAAGTTTGTAAAATTACAAATTAGGTGTATGTCCTGATAAATATACATATTTAGTATTTTTATTTAGTTCCGAAGTATATTCTATCTGCAAAAAAAGTGTCAATTCTGACAAAGATGAGGATCTAAATTGTTTTAATTTTTTGCAAGAAGAGCATTTTCTTTTTATATAAGCTTGATTACAAGATAAAGTGTAGTTTAAATGTCCTTGCAATATTTTAAAAGAAGAAAAAAGTAGAAGAAAAGGAGCCAACATAGTGATAATGACAAAGTATACCTTGATAAGTGTAAAGATCTCCCACACTGTTTTGTCGTGTGATATGTTGCCAATATACACTTCGTGGTAAAGAGATGGACTTGGTGAGCGTCTCTGATGATCGCAGCTGAAAGAAAACAAAGAAAACTTTACGTGGTTTCTCTCTCTCACTGCAGGAAAGTTAATTTTCCAACAGACACACATGTGGAATATGAATTATTAAGTGCAGAGGCAGCCGTATTCTGTGATGTAGAATCCATCCAAATACCAATCAATATTTCCAGTAGTAAGTGGCCTGTGCTCAGCTGGGAATAGGCAAAAAGCGTATCATGTCATTACTATATATATATATATATATATATATATATATGTACAGTATATATATATCAATGCTAAACTTCTTTTTACACTTTGTGCAGTATTTTAAAATGAGATACACAACGCACGTCTGCAATCAGATTGTTGCTACGTCTTAATATTGCATGGGGCCCAATTCTTCACACTACACACACACACACACACACACACACACACACACACACACACACTTACTTGCTTATGGCTGTCCATCGGTGATGATGACGTTGCTCCAGTAATGGGTTATTGAGGGGGGTTTCGTATATGCCATTGCATGTGGCTGTCCAGGCCAATGCGCGACCCGCATTATTTGCCACATGTGGGGCAGATGTAGTCCACGCTTGAGAGGGGGGCCCCTGCAGCGCGCTGATGTTGCTGTATACGTTGATGTTTTCTCCTCTCAGTGGTCTGCTCCTGGAGATGAGCAATGCCGGCGTGACTGCAGTTGCACCAGGTGTGGCGATCAACAGCCAAGACTTCCAGTGCGGAAGGCTGGATAGCACAGCGCTTCAGGAGGGTTTTTATGTGGTCCTTGTAGCGTTTCCGCTGACCCTCAGGAGACCTACAGCCTTCCTGGAGTTGGCCGTAGAGGATCTGTCGGGGGAGCCTCTGGGCGGGCATGCGGATTACATGCCCCACCCAGCGCAGATGTCTTTGCGCAAGGAACACTTGGATGCTGGGTGTTTGGGTCCGGTTGTAAATATCCACATGTGGGACCCTGTCCTCCCAAGTCAGACCCAGAATCCGTTGCAGGCAGAGGATGTGGTATCTCTCCAGGATTCTGACGTGCCTTTGGTAAGGGGTCCAGGCTTCCGAGCCGTATAGCAGTGTGGACAGACAAACTGCTTTGTAAACGGCTGCTTTGGTGGAAACTGTCAGGTTTAAGGAAGACCCTGGTTTTGAGCCTACCGAAGGCAGCAGACGCTAACCCAACACGGACCTGTATGTCATTATTGATGTTACAGGTGGGTGACAGGACCCTTCCGAGGTAGGTGAAATGTGGAACGATGGTGAGCTGCTGGCCATCAATGTTGAAGACAGGCACTTCTGACTGGTGGGTAGAGTGTTGCGCAATGATCTGTGTTTTTGAAATGTTGACCTTGAGTCCTAGGGCACTGTACGTGGATGAGACCACGTTAAGTGCACGTTGTAGAGATTCTGGCGTGTGGGCAAGGAGAGCACAATCGTCAGCATACTGAAGTTCTAGGATCTGTTGTTTTGTAATTTTAGTAAAGGCCTGGAGGCGCCGGATGTTGAAGAGACTGCCGTCCAGCCGGAACTGTATTTGGATGCCATCTGTGGTTCCCAGAGCTTTGTGTGAGAGGAGAGTGACTGCTGAGAGGAAGAGGTTGAGTATGACAGGGGCTAGGACACATCCCTGCCTGACCCCGACTTTCACAATAAAAGAGGGGGACTGCTGGCCTCCAATGCGGACACAGGCTCGCATTCCATCATGTAGTTGTCTCAGGATGTTGAGGAACTTCGGCGGAATCCCCAGCTTTCCCAGTAAGTCCCAAAGGAGATTCCGGTTTATGGTGTCAAAAGCCTTGGACAGGTCGATGAAGGCGATGAACAGATCCTGGTGGTGTTCCCGGCACTTTTCTTGTACCTAAGAGATCGCAGTACTACTGACATGATCTTTGTAGCCAGATCATGTCAGTAGTACTGCGATCTCTTCTGGATCCACACTGCGATTCAGGCAGGATGTTCTCAGAGATGTGAGTAACTAAGCGAGAGAGCATGACCTGGGCAAGAACTTTCCCAGCAACCGAGAGCAGGGAAATTATTCTGCTGTTTCCACAGTCGGCTTTGTCACCTTTTCTCTTAAAAATGGTTATTATAGCAGCATCCTTCTATTCCTGGGGGATGGCTTCAGAGGACCAGATGGAGTCAATCAATCGGTGAAGCCGGCGGGTGAGGAGATAGCCACCAAGCTTCAGCACCTCAGCTGGGATACCGTCAGGGCCTGGGCTTTTGTTGGTTTTTAGGTCCTTGATGGCTTTTCGGACCTCAGCAAAGGTAGGCGGGGAGTCCAGGTGGACGACAGGGGGAGTGGTTGGGAAACTGGTGAAAATGTCCTGGTCAGAGGGATTTTCGGAGTTAAGGAGAGTGTTGAAATGTTCAGCCCATCTATTTAGGATCTGGGGTGTGTCCTTATAGAGAGTGACTCCGTCTGCTGATCTGACTGGGGTTATGTTTTTTCTCTGTGGACCATATATGGATTTGATGGCATCATAAAATCCATGGGAATTGTTGGTGTCAGCATAGAGTTGGATCTCGCTGGCACACACACACACACACACACACACACACACACACACACACACACACACACACACACACACACACACACACACACACCTATATACTGTACATATACATACATACACATTATATACATAATGTACACATACATACATTATACACATACATACACATGTTTACGTATATATATATATATACACACACACACGTGTATATACAGTATATACATATATGTGTGTATATGTATATACTGTATATGTGTATATATATATATATATATATATATATATATATATATATATATATCCATTTTACATTCTTATTTATATACATACACACATATTTGTATTAGAGCTGTCAAAGTTAACGAAATAATGACTTGTTAACTATGAATTTAAATAATATTCACATATTTTTTTAACGGCCGATTAACAAACCCACGTCCATTTTGACCCTTGGACAGTGCCGTAGCGGGAAGAACTTGGCTGCAGTTCACTTGTTATTCTGAGCCACAAGCGAGCAGAAATGGACAAAGCAAAGTCTACCTTATGGAAATATCAGGTTCTAAGCCACGGCAAATAGTTTTCCCGACAAGAAAGGACTCTTTTTCGCCGTGAGAAGAGGAGACATCCCTGCAGCAAACGCCTGCGGGGTGCATCATTCAGGTGGGTGGTGCTTCACTTCCGTGGTCAGATTAGGGTTAAGGTGCAGTGATAACATAACATTTAGATTGTTACTGTGACTGTTTTAGTAAGTAAAATGACATAAAAGCTCAACAGAAATGAAAGACGGTCGGCAGGATGTCGAAAGGAGATACAACACCAAAACATGCCAAGACACTTTCTCAAACCAAGCACACAATTTTCCGGCTTCAAAATTAAAGCGCTACGCTATACATATATATAAATGTCTTACACTACGATCATGCTTTGTCACAAGGGATGGGCACCGGATCCGGTACTTTTTTGGCACCGACCGAAACCAGCTGGTACTACCGGGTCAATCAGATTGAGGAATTTGTGTCCAATGTTAGTTGAGACGTTTTTGCTGTATGGGGGGTTGTACCAGATGATGTCGTTTCGTTTTCTGTTCTTTTTTGGCTGGTTTCCTGGCGTGGGTTCATAGGTGAGGGTGAAATTGTATCCGCTTTCATCAAGGGCTTTTTGGTACGGGGGGGTTGCTTGGTCAAATTCAGCTTTGCTAGATGACAGCATCGATAGCCTTTTATTAATTCCGGTAGGTATTCTTTTCGTGGTGGTGGGTGGGTGGTTGCTGCCAAGGAGCAGCGAGAATACCAAGAAGTGCATATGCCAAATTTTCAAAGAGAACGGCCTACGGATCACGATTGAAGCCAACAAGCAAACCGTCAACTTCCTTGACGTCACTTTCAACCTGAGAAATAACAGCTACCAACCATTCACGAAACCCAACACAACACTCCAATACGTGCACCATGACAGCAACCACCCACCCACCACCACGAAAAGAATACCTACCGAAATTTAACAAGATTTCTTCAACTTGGACTTGAAAGCATAAATAGTATAAACACTTTTAACAGTATGTCGTGCTGTGAAATACAGCCGACAGGATTGCGCACCAAACACGAAGCAAGGCCAAAGCGCACGCGCGCATGGTGCAGGAGAACAAAGGACTTCTTTTATTTAAGGTTTGTGATAAACCATCAAACTCATTCGTTAAAAGGACTCTATAGTAATATAAAGCGAATTTTTCTGGACATTATCATGCAAGAAAAGTTTATTTTTGGGACCGCAATCACCGCGTAATGATTTTTAAAGGTTGCATTACAAACATTTAACTGTCCCATGTGATCAGCCAGTGCGATTGGAAATCCATGCTCAATTATTGCCTCCGTAAATAAAACTTCGGGCGGGTGCGGGCGGATGGCGGGCGGATGGCGGGCGGGTGCAGTTCTGATCAAACGTTACATCGGGTGGATGGCGGATGGTTGACGACTTTCTGACGCGGTTGCGGATGAAATAAATTGCCTATCCGCGCATCTCTAATATATATATATATATATACACATACATACATGCATATATATATATATATATATATATATATATACATACATACATGCATATATATATATATATATATATATATATATATATATACATACATACATACATACATACATACATACATACATACATACATATATATATATATATATATATATACATACACACACACACGCACAAACATACAATGACCACAGCAAATCGCCACAATGACCTGGCTTGCTTCCATAACATAATTAAGGTTTAAATGTGGCGGAAAGTGGCAATAATGCATATTATAACATAAACAGGAAATATTTTATAGCCACAGTCTGGTAGTCATTATTAACAAAGTCTGAAAGTACCTGGGAGCTTTTCTCCATCTCCTCCATCATCCTCTCATGCTGCTGGGCAATTGCCAGAGTGGCCGAGTGGACGCGCTGGTAGATCATCTCTCCTTCCCGTGTCTGGAAGGTGAACAAGCCCTCGCCTGTGTCGCACATCCTACACACGCACAGACACAACGTGGAGGTAAACACACTTTGACGGCGCTCATGCTTGAACGCACGCTTCCAGAGAGCAGCTGCCGCTGTAAGCACGCACACAAGTCGCACACATGAGCACATTCTGGCAAAGCATCGCCCCAGGGCCTCTTGTTCGTTTAGCATCACATCACAAAATATATTTATTTAAAAAAAAAAAAACCTTACTCACCTTCCGGACTCAAATGTGAACCAGATCGAGTCTCGACCATATCGTCGGAGCGAGCTGAGAGGCCACATGACGAGTTTGAGGCGCGCGTTGTGGATGTCCCACAGGTAGATGTTCTCATGGGTGATCTGCATGGTGCATTCGCCATAGATGTCCAGGTTGGGCGTGGGCATCAAGTACACGTTGAAACGCTCTGTATTGTATAGATTTAAAGATTACATTTAGAACACATAGGTCAAAAATTGGCATTAACGCATAAATAACTGATGTTTATCGGAGACCCAATGATTACCGGTATTTGCTTTTGTAGAAGACT
This sequence comes from Nerophis lumbriciformis, assembly GCF_033978685.3. NCBI lineage: Eukaryota > Metazoa > Chordata > Actinopteri > Syngnathiformes > Syngnathidae > Nerophis > Nerophis lumbriciformis. Next base: position 23,591,250 of record NC_084554.2, on the reverse strand, counting down.
TTGTGAGTGATTATCCAGTACATATGATACAGTAATACAACTCATTCTTATTGCGAGCCATGATACAATTATGTCTGCCCTCAGAGGGCCCCATGTAACAGTGACTGTATTTGAATATAAACATAATAGCTAATTACACAATTTGCAATGGCATCTGTTTTTGAACATTATAATTTTTACAGATTAATGGATAACTTGCTTTGAAATTGTAAGTCAAGATGACTAGCAGATATTTAAGTATGTATTTTTGATAAGTCATAAGTAAGTCTCAAGTCTTTGCCCTCAGGTTCCGAGTCAAGTCCCGAGTCAAGATAGGCAAGTCCCGAGTCAAGTCCAAAGTCAAGACTGGAAAGTCTCAAGTCAAGTCCAAAGTCCTGCATTTTGAGTTTCGAGTCCTTTCAAGTCCTTTTAACCACAGACTAATATATTTACAGATTGTGTATGCTTTTAAAACGCTGTATTTATTTATTAAAACAAGTGCATTTGAAATTGCAGGAAAAAAAAATAGTGCTGACATTGCACTTCATAATAAGACTATTAACCAGTATTTTAAACATTTAACTCATTCCTTTACAGAATAAACTCATTTGAAAAAACAAGTGCAACTGTACTTATTTGCACAAAAGTGTTAACATTGTATTTCCATGGCATATTGCATTGTAACTAGTTCCACAGCAGTTTCTATCCTGTTCTTACCTTATCTAATTGATCTCATCTCATACTGTATGTGTGTTTATGTGTGCGTACACATGAAAAACATAACAAATACATGAACATAACAATGAACAGAGTTGTACTTTTTAGATGTCAGGGCCCTATGCAATATGTACACATATTCTTAATATAGTATACATTTTAACTGACCTTTATTTGACTATGTTTGTCTTTTTGTAGGTAGCTAAAATACGCGGTGCTGCTGACCGCCGTCAAACGTTACGTTACTGTGTGTCATACATTGACTAACGTAACGTTACGTATAGGTACCTCATGCAACCCTGCTTTAAAAAAATTACTTGACAAAAAGTATGAATAAGGTAGCGAACTGCAGTGGACGCAACAGATTGCCGTGTTTGCAATAACGTTATAACCATAGACCTCTTATAAGTAGACGCAGCATTGGCTGCTGTGACGCGAGAAATTCGGCCGCCATCTTGAAGTGGTGATGAGGAGCCGGCGAGCAGCCTAAACTGACAGTTGACAGGTAGAAAACAAAGATGCCGGGCTGGTGTTTAGCGTTTTCCTGCTCAAATGAGCACACTGTTGAAAATAGGAATCGGGGGATTACTTTTCACAAGTAAGATTTAACATTAACGTACTATTGGTTGTATTTTGTGAAAAGAATATTACCACATAATTGAGAAGGAGCAAAGATCTTCAATATTTGTATGTGAAAATCACAAAGAAATCTTCTGGGGGAGGATGACCCGCCAACAGGGGTTTGGTTTACAAACTTTCAGCCCCACCTAAAACAAAATTCACCAGCCGCCACTGATTATGATGCATTCTCATTTTAGGCAAAGTATAAGACAATACTTTCTTAACAGTATGATTGTAACTAGGAATAAGTCTTCAAGTAACAATATTCAAATACTAACATTGTTGGATAAGACAGAATTTGGTTTTATTCTGAATCCAGTGAAACAGATTGGTGGTTTTAGCTGATATAAAGACTTTCAGGTGTTTATATATGTTTATGTTTAAGTATTTGGCAGACGCTTTTATCCAAAGCGACATACATAAAAAATACATATAAAACAATCACTGTAAACATTATCATTTAAGGGAAGAATGTAATACAAAATATCAATACAGTGTCAAGACAGAATAAACTCTCTGCTGCTGCAGCAACAGAGATACAGTCTATAGGTCCCTAAGATATATAGATATCTAATGTATTCATACATTGTTTATGTAGGATATACGCATGTATATATAACCTAATCATATTGTTTCTTGAACTTAAAAATAGCTGACCGTTTTTTTCCCCCTTCTTTGGGAATATATTCCCAGTTTTGATCTCGGACGTCTGGCCACTTATAGCATATAAGAATATTATATTACTGTTAAGCAAACTATGAATAATAAAACACGCCAAAACATGTGTCCTTTAACATAGCTACATGTATGACAAAAAAACGCGTGAAAATCAGTTGTATTCAGTGAGGTAAAATGAATTAAATGCGCTAACAGTTCATTTCTCCTGCCAAATGAATTGCACTGAGTGGAGCGGATCACCACTCCAAGATGGCGGCCCCGCGTCTCGTCAGCGCCAGTAGGCAGTAGCGCTCGACGCTGCGTCTATTTATAAGATGTCTATGGTTATAACGTTAGCAGCGAGTTTACAGCCTTACTGATTTAACTACACAGCAAATAAAAGTTACGTTACTTAGCCAATAAACGTTAGCTTACATTCAAAACTTACCCTTCTTTGTGCAACTTCAAATGTCGAATGAAGTTGGAAGTTGTTGCGTCTCCGTTTGTAATCTTCGAACCGCATGTTTTGCATACTGCAATTCGTTTTTTGTTGAATAACTCGTAGTTTTAATACCCGAACGAAACTATCTTTGGCATAATTTTTCCTCACTAGCGTGTTGTTTGACAGCTCTTCTTGGTTGTCCTGCAATTTGATTGGATGAATGCTGTGGGATGAAAACAAAGTGGATCTAATTTGATTGGCTGTTGAACTGACAGGCAGCACACAAGCTGAGAGACACACACGTACACAATGAAAGATACGGAGCACTCCTGAATAACTTTTTAATCTTTGGGTTTTGGGGAAAGTAGCAAGTCTTGTCATGTCAAAAGGCTCAAGTCCAAGTGAAGTCACAAGTCTTGATGTTAAAGTCTAAGTCGAGTTGCAAGTCTCTTTACATTTTGTCAAGTCGAGTCTAAAATTACCAAATTCATGACTCGAGTCTGACTTGAGTCCAAGTCATGTGACTCGAGTCCACACCTCTGGTATAAGCTATGCTATGTTGCCTAGTCAGGAAGTAGTCTTTGCTATTTAGCTGCAGCTAGGCTTTGATCGAGCCATACAAAGTATATATTATACTGTAAATATTGTACTTATTACACAACAGTTTTATTGTAACGTGCATTTAAGCTGTAGTTTTCCTTTCCTAATTTAACTGTTGAAATCACCATGTGAAATTGCTAATGCTAATCAGTAGCATGTCTACGAGCTTGGGTATTTTGAAAAGTGGTCACTGTACTTTTGAGCGGCGCCTTCTTGCTTTGTTGGAAAATTGAAACATTGCTTAGATGCAGTCAGAATGAGTCCCCTCTGAGTGCTGCTTCAGTGCTTGTTTGCCAGCCAAGTGTTTGATGGATGACAGGTGTGACGTCACGTGCAATAAAGGTATCAAAATATCGCAATTTTTGATTTTACGTTGATTGATACTCAGTAGTACCGATGGAATTTGGTTGGTACCTATAAAAGTACCAAATTTATGACCCAACCCTACAAAGAACCACTATATACTTGTGGAATAAACGCTCAAACTGTATTAATACAAATATCTGCCTCCCTTCCAATAACCCTCTACTCTCTGCAGCTGAGTCAAAAAATGTGCCCGTCCACTGGAATAAGAAATACAGTATTTACAATCGCCTCACTTTCCTGTTCAGCTCCTTCCAGAAATAGATTGTATTTTTGGGGAATATGCTAATAAACCTTCTTGCCAAGAATGGGATGAGATGCAAAAGATCAATAACAGCAGATTGGAAACAGCAAGCGCATGACTCGCGCTGGTAAAATAAAAACATAAACAAGATGCTTGCTATTCAAAGGCCGCCTGCTATCATAAGACAATAATTCCATTTTTGAAAACCTTGAATTGTCGTATATCATTAAACCTTGTCAAATTGACTCTCAGCTAGACTATTTTCCGTTCCATAATAATTAAATACCCAAACTGAATCAACGTGTCCGAAAAACACAATACAGTTTGCACAATGTACATTTTTAATTATTATACTAACAAAAACAATTGTTTTGTATATATTATAAAAAATATTATTAAAAAAATAACCCTACAGCAAAAGTAAACCTCTTTTGGGATGCAGCTTTGTTTGGATCTTATAAAGCGTTTGCATGAGACACAAAAGGATTAAGACATAAAAGATGAGTGATGGATTATTTGTCACTATCTCACATTGTCAGTGGGAGATGTGGAGCAGCCTTTAATCTTATATTATAGATTTGTCCTCCTCCTCACACTTTACCTAATGCACCTACCTATCATTTACATATATACCATATATTATTACATATATACCATTTATTATTCTAAAATATTTGTTCTTCAATTATATTTGTCGACAATAGTCGTGACGTCATCACTCGTGTTTTTCCGGGCAGAAGTGGGTCACTCGCAAAAACAAGCCAGTGATAACATGTAAAGTTTGAGGATATTTCCTCTTATTCTTGTTAAAAACATAAATACCTACAATTTTTCCTTTAAAATTGCCTCGCAAAGTTTCACCTACTTGGGTGTCCAGGTCACACACGCGCTCACAGTCTCCAGCTAACTTAATATATGTATAATACTATGTTTTGGCTTTGCCCATCTCTGTGCAGTTATTGGACTGAAATTTTTAATACTTTGTCTGTGGTAATTGGAGAAAAGATCGAACCGAATCCTCTAAGCTGACTATTTGAGGTAACCCCTCTGTCATCTTCTCTTAGTGAATACAAAAAAATATTGTAACGTTCACAACATTGTTGGCTAGAAGACTCATTGTGTTAAATTGGAAGGCAAAAGCGCCGACTTGCCACACCCACTGGATTAAAGATGATCTGTATTTTCTCAAAATGGAGAAGTTTCAGGAAGTATGGGGTGTTTTTTCTAAAATATGTAAAAGAAACTGATTTCAAATTTAACTCGATCGAAAAGTAATTGTAAGGTAGATAATTGATGAGCCTTTTGTCTGCTTATGTGTACTGCTGCGCCGTGTTGACATTCAGGAGTGCAGTTGTCTGTGGCTTCATGTCAATATTTGCTTATACTTTATTTTGTGTGGGTTACTTGTTTTTGGGACACACACACATTTGACATGTTTGTTATATATATAAAAAACACCCTCTATAAACAAATGTTAAAAAAAATGCATAGTCAATATTACAACAAAAAACAATAGTTGTCAATGTTGAGAGTTCTTTATTTTTAGATTTGTTGTTAATGTTGTAGGCTCCAGCTTATCCACAACCTTATTAAGGATAAGCCGCATAGAAAATGGATGCACAGAGTTTTTACTGTACGCTTGAAAATTATTTTCAACACAAATTACAAATTACATTACAAATTACATGTCAAAAAATGTCATACTTATTATTTACCCATCTCTTTAAGCCTCCACCCCTCTTTTCTGAATGACCAAACTAAATGAGACATCTCCTCCTTTCATATTCTCATTCAATAAACAGTGTAAGGTAGGGGTGCTCCAAGAAAATCAATTCACCTCCACATCGGGATTTTGAATTATTCCGATTCTAAATTAATTCATAATTTTCGAGATATAGATATATATATACACCTCGAAAATTATGACTTCATTTAGAATATATATATATATATATATATATATATATATATATATATATATATATATATATATATATATATATATATATACAGTGTATATAAACAGTGTTTACTTTTTGAGATCAAAATAAAACACAAAGCAGTTTGGCTAATGAAGATAAAGTCAAATAAACAGGCTTTGTTCTTCTCCACCAACCATGTACTTCAGTGCAACAGTTTGGCCAACAAAAATAAAGAGGAGTGATACCTCTCACATCTAATACGCAATCTTTGTGCCTCACCGACAACTCAGCCAGCATTCAATTCTATGAGATGACAAAACATTTTATCTAGTATTGATGTTATTGGAACACTAACAAAGTTAGCAGTTAAATAAAGGACGAGTGAGCATCCCAGTCAACAAACTACAGACTTTATAAACAAGTTGTGGCAACGTTCCTGACACATCGCCTGCTGCATGCTAACTCTCAGTCCCAGCAGCTGACGGAAGAACGCTAGTTGCACGTTCAAAATGAAACTGCAACATCAAATATTTTTCTCCTCCAACAGCATTGCACTCTTAATCGCACACCGAAAATCCACGGAAGTAAAAGTGTTTGAAATGAAGTAAAACGACGCTATCGGCACCAATAGCTCAGAGGGAACATTTTCAAAGCAAAGTCTGTGTAGTCGCTGCCATGTCTCGCAAGCCGAACAGCTCTTGTGCACATGCGCAGGAAGTAAGCAGTGTTGCCTAAAATGCATTAACAAATGACGGTTTTTCGGTAATCAAAAATTTAAACGGTATTACTAACCGTCTGGAATTTTATCGCGGTTTATCATTATACCGTTTATCGTTACATCCCTAGTACCCATGCTTCAAGTAGCTTGTGTAAGGGTCCCCGGCTTGCTCCTTCCCATGCAAACCATCTTGCACACTTTGAAGTGTACTTCCCATAAATTATTGCTTTGTGTCGGCGGCGACGTGAACCGCAGAGCTGTGGTTAGTCAGTTTTTGCCCAGCACAGCAGAGCCGACGTTATGCTTGAAATGCACTTATTAGAGTAGTGGTTCTCAAACTTTTTCCACCAAGTACCACCTTAGAAAACACTTGGCTTTTCAAGTAGCACCATAATGACCAACATTAAAATATAGTAGCGTAGTAGGCCTAAGTGATCATTAAAAACAAGGTAGAAGTTTTATTTACCAAGTATACAGTATTTAATTTTTGTGGCCACTGCAACATTACAGAGAGTTTGAACATTAACACTGTTAAACCTTCGGGTCCCCGCGTGTTGAGTGATATAAATTACGAAGTAAGACAGTTTTGTTTGCGTCTCAATTGTTTATTTTGGTGTCGACTACGGCCTACAGTAGTCAGATTATAACGACGGATAAACTTTTGATGACAGCTCGAGTCACATCATAACAATATTTGATTAATTAAATCTTTTGCATGCTACTAGATGAAACCTGCGTACCACTAATGGTACACGTACCACCGTTTGACAATCCCTGTATTAGAGAAAGCAACAGTCATTGAACATTTTCTTGCAAACTATTGGCGACTTGTATTGTGTACTTAATATCTTGGTGGACTCTGAAAATAATTACTGAGTGTTGTTTTACAGCTTGTTGTGTTGTTTGCAATAATGCTTGATTTGCACAAAAAGTTTTCTGACCAATATAAAATAGTTCTTACAGTTACAGTGCTTAGATCTCTGGTGTGCCATTCTCCAAATGGCCCGATAGCGTTGCAAATTTTCCCGTCCTCTGCCGCAACTCGCCCAGGGAATGCACAGTCCAACTTTACGGATGTCCTTTTCTCCGGTGTATGAGAAAAATGTACAATAAAAGTAAACTGATTTCTAAATGATTAGTTCTAGTGCCAATAACAATTTAGATGTTGCGGTCAGAGAATCACAATTCAAATCTTATCCCCTACGGAAGAGCTATGTACGCATCAAGACGCCGTCGAACGGGCTACGTGACGCGGGGCGTATTTCAGCCTTTAGTTGATTGCATCCCTTCATATTGTCATGAGTCAGGAACGTCGTACCTAGCAACATCACGACATCCTCATCATCACGTCATGCACTTTTCCTTTTTGAATATATATTTTTTTATATACTCAACATTTTATCAAGGCATTCGACCGTGTCCCTCGGGAAGTCCTGTGGGGAGTGCTCAGAGAATATGGGGTTTCGGACTGTCTGATTGTGGCGGTCCGCTCCCTGTATGATCAGTGTCAGAGCTTGGTCCGCATTGCCGGCAGTAAGTCGGACACGTTTCCGGTGAGGGTTGGACTCCGCCAAGGCTGCCCTTTGTCACCGATTCTGTTCATAACTTTTATGGACAGAATTTCTAGGCGCAGTCAAGGCGTTGAGGGGATTCGGTTTGGTGGCTGCAGGATTAGGTGTCTGCTTTTTGCAGATGATGTGGTCCTGATGGCTTCATCTAGCCAGGATCTTCAGCTCTCACTGGATCGGTTCGCAGCTGAGTGTGAAGCGACTGGGATGAGAATCAGCACCTCCAAGTCCGAGTCCATGGTTCTCGCCCGGAAAAGGGTGGAGTGCCATCTCCGGGTTGGGGAGGAGATCTTGCCCCAAGTGGAGGAGTTCAAGTACCTCGGAGTCTTGTTCACGAGTGAGGGAAGAGTGGATCGTGAGATCGACAGGCGGATCGGTGCGGCGTCTTCAGTAATGCGGACGCTGTATCGATCCGTTGTGGTGAAGAAGGAGCTGAGCCGTAAGGCAAAGCTCTCAATTTACCGGTCGATCTACGTTCCCATCCTCACCTATGGTCATGAGCTTTGGGTTATGACCGAAAGGACAAGATCACGGGTACAAGCGGCCGAAATGAGTTTCCTCCGCCGGGTGGCGGGGCTCTCCCTTAGAGATAGGGTGAGAAGCTCTGTCATCCGGGGGGAGCTCAAAGTAAAGCCGCTGCTCCTCCACATCGAGAGGAGCCAGATGAGGTGGTTCGGGCATCTAGTCAGGATGCCACCCGAGCGCCTCCCTAGGGAGTTGTTTAGGGCACGTCCGACCGGTAGGAGGCCACGAGGAAGACCCAGGACACGTTGGGAAGACTATGTCTCCCGGCTGGCCTGGGAACGCCTCGGGATCCTCCGGGAGGAGCTGGACGAAGTGGCTGGGGAGAGGGAAGTCTGGGCTTCCCTGCTTAGGCTGCTGCCCCCGCGACCCGACCTTGGATAAGCGGAAGAAGATGGATGGATGGATGGATGGATACTCAACATTTTAGATAGACCCCTTTTTTGACCAGCTGATCGGCCGCTTTTCTGCTGTGTCTCCCTCTTCTTCTAGGACAGGATACCAGGTGGCCACGGATCATTTCTGGAGCAGTACTAGTCTGGATGACGTGCTAGTTGACCCCAGTTGTGACCTGGGGTGGATCACTCTTCCATGCACAGCTGTGGACGTCTCTGTGTAGCTGATACTTGTTTATGTCAGCACTTTGCCTGTACTTGATTTTAAATGGACGGACGTTTGATGGTTGTTTTATTTTTGTAGCAGCCTAATGAGCAGCATAATTACATTATGAATAAATATTTCTGAATTAATATTGTTAGTTGGCACATGCTTAAAAATATCTCAGGCTGAAGTTAAAAGCCGATTGCCAAGTTAGAGCCACTGACTAGGTTTACGCACCATTACTCGATTAGTCGACTAAGATAGTTGATGACTAGTAAACGATCAAAATGTCGCACACATCTACTAAAACAAGCTCTGTTTATCCATGCAAGCGCAAACACTGGCTAATTATGCAAATTAGACCCATAATCTCCAGGTCTGTGGGAAACACTGCAGTGAGCCCAAACTTTTGACCGCGACTGCTGATGCATGAAAGATCAATTTGATTTGATTATAATTGATAGCTTTTGCAAGAATTCCCTTCCAGTCCGTCCAGACTTGGGACACAGCCATGTATCTCCTTCCTCTTCCACCCCATTTAACTGTCAGGTGGGTTCTCAATAATACAGATGGGTTCTCATTAATTACAGTCAATAGCTCCAAAATAATCCATGTGTCTGCAGTGGATAGAAAATAGCAATGTCATAAAGCAGGAGTATTTTTAGGCTACTCTGATCTAATGATGGCCCACTACTGCTTGGGGAGGTTTTGGGGGTGTTGCTAATTGAAAAATGACTGCAGGCTTTTTCCTCTGGACTTCCACGCTCAGTCATTGCGATTCAATGTACTGCAACTTTAGTGTATGCAATATTTTTTGTTTTTTTAAAAATGTTTTTGGATTAGGGATGTCCGATATTGGTATACAAATATTACAGCGGATTATATAGTTTTTTCTTTAATGACATGGGATAGGATATTGCCTGCATTTCGCCCAATTGAAGGGCTACCGCTCAGTATTAGGAATGGGTGATAGACAAGTAGACAATTTGACGGATAAATTGCTTTTTAACTATGAGTCATGCCGATATTTAAGTACTTACCGTATTTTTCGGACTATAAGTCGCAGTTTTTTTCATAGTTTGGCCGGGGGTGTGACTTATACTCAGGAGCGACTTATGTGTGAAATTATTAACACATTACCGTAAAATATCAAATAATATTATTTAGCTCATTCACGTAAGAGACTAGACGTAATACGATTTCATGGGATTTAGCGATTAGGAGTGACAGATTGTTTGGTAAACGTACAGCATGTTCTATATGCTATAGTTATTTGAATGACTCTTACCATAATATGTTACGTTAACATACCAGGCACGTTCTCAGTTGGTTATTTATGCGTCATATAACGTACACTTATTCAGCCTGTTGTTCACTATTCTTTTTTTTATTTTAAATTGTCTTTCAAATGTCTATTCTTGGTGTTGGGTTTTATCAAATGAATTTCCCCCCAAAATGCGACTTATACTTCAGTGCGACTTATATATGTTTTTTTTCCTTTTTTATTATGCATTTTCGGGCGGTGCGACTTATACTCCGGAGTGACTTATACTCCGAAAAATATGGTATTTTGATTTTAACAAAAACAATATTTGAAATATGATCCATCCATCCATCTATGTTATACAGCGTGTCCCTCTATAGAACACAGTACATGTATTTTTTCCCTGTTAAAATGGAAAGTTGGATACATTTAGTAAGAAAATACGCATATTGGTTCCAGGCTTTCTAGGGCCACACAAAATGATGTGGCGGGCCTGACTTGGCCTTAAGTTTGACATGTATGTAGTATGTTTTGCTATTCCTCACCCTCCACTGAGAGTGGTACTTGTAAGAAACAGTTTTTTTGCCGCCATGGAGACAAGGGTTTCAGACTTAGAAACGGATTTGCACTGTTGAGGGACATTGGCCGCTAGCTAGCAAGGACACTACCGTACTTTGAGGACACTTGTTGCTGTCAAATTTGCAGACACAGCTAGAATGCATCATCAACATGCATTATCACGACATAACGATAGTATTAAAAACTCTATCGTCGGCCAAATTCATATATCTATATTGTACATCGAGTATATTGCCCAACCCTACTTGGCATGTGGGACCTTTACCCAGTGGTGACCTCATTAAACTGCCCCTACATCCACAGAGAAACAATCTTGCTAGCTCAGTACAATAATTTCCCCAGTCAGGTTGTAAAATCGATATCGGAAATATTGATATCGAAATGTAAGTGTTAGACAGTATCGACACTCAGGATATCAGTTTAATAACCCGTTTAGTTAAAAAGCCAATATCGAGCATCTCTCTTCAACATGGAAAATCCTTTGTTTCTGATAACCAGCGTTTTGTCCACTACAGAGGACGCTGGCTACACTATGTTCAGTGATGCATAATGATTGCAATTTGTTTGACTTTTGAGACAAATTTATCTGCAAGGCTTTGGTTGAACTTGCAAATTTGGCACTTTTTTGCGATTGCCTGTTGCCTTTCCCGCTTTACTGAGTGAATGAGCTCCATTCTATTTCCTGTGAGCGGAATATGTGGGGGGAAGCACATTTATTTCACATGGCTTTAGGAGCCATAATCTCATCCATCTCTGTGACAAGCTTCATTATGAGGGAAGCCGGTGATGCACAGCACTTCGCATTAGGGCCTGGAACAGAGAGAAACCCCCCCCCCCCCCCCTACTCCAGCACCACCACAGCCTGTGACCTGTACACACACACATACCGAATTCTTTCCCACAAGAAATACTTCCGAAGTTGGACCTGCTAAAGCAAAAGACTTAACGGGGGACTTCAGATCAGGTATTGACAAAAAAAAAAAAAAAAAAAAAAAAGAGTTCTTATTAGCAAGACTTAATTGGACATTGGCAGCTCACATTACTCTACAAACCCACAGCATTAATGCCCCGAGACATGGCTGTGAGCCGAGCGAAGGAAGATTGACCAGGAATGGCTGTCTATCTTAGCACCGACTAATTGGGCACTCACCGTTCTGCTCCCGCTGCACCCCCGCTGCTAACAGGTCGGGCTCGCCCAGGCTGATGTCGTTGAGACGGCTGCCCAGGCACTCCACGTTCAGCAGCTTGCACCATTCCTCGGCATCTAGCTCTACATGTGGACACACAACAGCAACAGTCTTATAATAGGACAACTTGGCATTCAATCCACTCATTTCATATTTTCAAGGTGAAGAACTGAAATGTAACTAAATCTTTTAAAACTGTGGGTCAGGGGGTTAACCCTAAGCCTAGCCCTTTAATGAATTACCGGTATCAATTAATTGCTATTTTTAAAAGGATGTTGAAACATGTATGTATGTATACAAACTCTTGTTTCCATCCCAGCATTGTATTGTGAACAAGTATGTTGCTCAGAGGAACTGTAAAACTTATGAACTTGAACTAAAGGCTGCATACTATTTCAAGGTTCAAGGTTCAAGGGTTTTATTCGTCACATGCAGAATACACCACAGTGAAATGCTTTTTTCCATGCTCTTCAGATATTGCGTACAGTGGGATCCAAACACTATTTGACTCAACAGCGTTTCTGCTGGTTGCAGCCGAGTACAGACCTTAATTTAGCTTCGACTTCTCGAAAGGGGACCTATGATGATTTTAATCTACATTTACAACACTTCCTTGTGGTTTAGATACTATCTATTGGATATGCTTCTCTGTAAATTTTGCTCCACAGTCACATTTATAACCCGTTTTTTTGAGTCTGTCTGCAAGATGTTACTTTCTGGTAGCTTTCTCAGATTGCAAATGAAACCATGCCTGACCCTTTCCAAAAGCATCATAATTAATCTTTTGAAAATGTACACTGTTTAAAAATACATCCAGATATGTTTCCAGAAAGTAAACTTTATGAACTTTATATAGATTTACTTGGTCACAACATTCAGTACACCTGCACACTCTCCGATCGATTCAGACTAGGGGTGTAACTAGGGCTGCAACAACTAATGAATTAAAATCGATTATTAAAATAGTTGGCGATTAATTTAGTCATCGATTCGTTGTAACTATGCAATACGCATGCGCGGAGGATTTTTTATTTTTTTATTTTTTATTTTTTTGTTATTTTTTTTTTTATAAACCTTTATTTAAAAACTGCAACATTTACAAACAGCTGATAAACAATAATCAAAATCAGTACAAAACAGCGCTAGTGCGGCGCTGAGGCTACGTCTCATGAGGTGGAGGTAAGCTAGCCAATAATGTGTCATGTGCAGCTCACGTGACGACGTCGTCTCCTTTGCTGGAAACATTTGAAAAATGGCGCAGGAAAACAGTACGGATAGTTTAGCGGAGAAACATCTTGAGGTTATTGCTTCAATGGAGAAAAGTGTACGACCTGAGTCGTCAAAAGTGTTGGAACACTTCACTTTAAAGACTTCAAAGAAGAGCATTTGCTGCAAAACGGCACGGAAGTACAACATTGCTTCAGGAGCACCTGAAGAGGAAACATGTTGGAGCCATGGATGAAGGGAAGAACTCACAGTACGAAACTTTTTAAGTCCATAGTGGCAACAGGCATTCATGAGTTCAGCTTTTTTGTGAGAAACGTTAACGTTATGCCTTTGTTGCAACGCGGGGCTGATAATGTGTCTCCGGCACATTTGACTTCGTTCTGAGAGAGAAAACGCACGGTTACGAATTTGGAAATAAACGTAACGGACAGAAATATCTCAGGTTGGTTTCATAATGGATCAATGTAGCCGGGCTATATAAATATATTTAGATTTGAGTGACGCTTTAGTATAACTAAACGTTATGAAGGTGCTGGAATATTTCATGCTATTATTCAGAGGCAGCCTAAAATTAATCCTTTATTATTCACAACAGAAACGTGTACAATATCTGATTCAGTTCTGATTTAATGAGTTACATTTCTGTGTTATTATTGCTGTATGCTGCACCCCCAATTTCCAGAACATGGTGCCAGTATGCCAGATTTTTCAATAAAATACTGGAAAGGATAGAAATGCAGTTTGTCTCTTTTATCCGATTATTAATCGATTAATCGAAGTAATAATCAACAGATTAATCGATTATCAAATTAATCGTTAGTTGCAGCCCTAGGTGTAACTAAGAACTAGGGATTAATGAATAGGGATGTGTTCAGCTGCGCCAAACACAAAATATATCAATTTAATAAAGTCTAATACAAATAGGGCAACAACAGAAATATCCCACAGTTCTCTTTTGTAAAGCAAATCTGTACAGCAGATAAGGGCATCTACATCAACAATATGATTTGCCTGAGTGGCTGGACTGGACAAGTTTGGGGGAAAAAAATGACTATGGATGTAACGATATCAGAATTTCACACGGTTATCTTTATTATCGCGGTGTTGTTGAATGTGTTCAAAAAGTACTTTTACACAGTGAAATCTTTTGACCAAGTTATTTTTTTTTTTAAATAAAATTGAAATAAATAGACACATGGTTACAAAATCACAATTTTGCATTCACTGATAGTGTTTATCTTAGTATTTTATCTGTTTATTGGCTAAGCTTTTATTGTTTTAAATATGTGTTTGTACTTTAGCATTTTAATATTGATCTAAATAAAAAATTAGTAACAAATAAAATCTATCAATATATTTTTTATCATTTCTGATAAAGAAGAGGCATCCAAAACTGCATGCAAGCTCACGCTAAAATGCATAAACCTTATGATTTGGCACTTGGGCATTGTTTAACACGAGTATATAACATTGTAACAACATTTATAAGTCAGAAAAGAGGTCCTATTTAAAATGCAAATAATTTGTAGATAGCATGATGCATAATTTCAAGAGGCACCTGTATGTTTAAACGTAATTGTATATGTTAATATCTAATTCTAATTTATTGCAACCACAAGAGATGTATCTACCATATTGATATTTTGCTGTTCCCTAATAAACATTCCTACCAAATACATATCTGACAACTTCAACTGTCATCACGTCAGTCCTTACAACTACTCACAATGGATACAAATTCTCAAGAATGGTGAGATAAATTTCATAACAAAATTCAGCGTGCATTATGCATAAGGTGCCATCAATGTGACATTGTACATTCACAAGAGCCAGCAGATTCAATGACAGCAAGTTTTCTCACTTACACCTTGGTCAATACTTTCCGAGTTCCAAGTCTGTTTGATCCACATGCCCCACAGTCCCAAACGAGTGAATCACCTATTCAAGCAATCGATATGCTATTTCACATGAAGAGTGAAGTCTTTAATAGTGTGTTAATTAGTCAGGACTTGCTAACAGGAAACTACAGACTACTTTAACACTACATACAATTTAAACAACATACTGGGTCACCTACAGGAAGTGGAATGGATGTACAGCGGTACCTTACGTGTACCTTATTTACAAATAGTTTGAGATACAAGCTCTGCTTTTTGCTACGCTTTAAATTGCAACCACACATTGACTTGCGAGCACATCCACTCAGACCTTGACCTTTGACCGCAGCCATTAATATTCACCGAAACCGCAGGGAACAACCATGAAAAAGTAACTGTTACTAAACAGGAACCCAAAACAAAAAAACACCACAGAACCAAAACAAGTTATGACACAGATTTGGCAACATTGGACAGAGAACAAGCAAAGAAGACACACATTAGTCCGCTCCCCTAGGTAAAAGCTATACAATATTAAAACATTGTTACATAAAATAAACTACTCTAGTTGTTTGTAGTACCTGCTAATGTAATGATTTTCAAACAGTATTTGTTATCTAAAACTGTATTTCTTTGATTGATTGATACAACTTTTTTTTTACTAAAGGCATGTTATATGTTAAAATTGTGGTGTTTTGAGGACCAGGCACAGATTACATCAATTACAATTCATTTAAAGGGCTCATTTGATTTTTTTTCTATATTTAAAATACTTTCTTGTGGTCTCCATAACATGTAATGGTGGTTCTTTGGTCAACAGTTTGCATTGATTGTGTTTTACAGACCGTCTTCAAGCCGCTTTCTGACCATTTCTTCTGGATGCGCCATTTTGTGGGCGGTCTTTTTTACATACCTCCACTTCGACTGTGTCTTCTCTCCGTCAGCCATGTTGTCGTTTTTAGGGCTTCCATATGGAGCCTACTGACATATCATTTATATCCATACGCTACTTTGTATTAGAAATGGTAACAGCGAAAGATGCATGTGCATGTACGAGCCAGTTTGCCCCACAACCAAATAACTAATTAAAAGAAGGAGGTTATTGACAATGGCTGACCCACGCACAGCACTTTTGGGTAAATCTCATATAGGAGCTATCCGCTAACGTCATAATTGGGAAAACCGTCCCTAATGGGGCTAATTCCAAACGGCTTGTTGAGAGAAAGTATGAAGGAAGGCAAAATTGTTTTATAAATATCTCCGCCATGCCTCCACGGTTTAATTTCAACTTTTCGGGACTTATGCAGATCCCAAGTACACAAAACAGATACCAATATGTAAAAGTTGGTTTTGCATAATAGGGCTCCTTTAAATGGGTGGGGCTGCTTTGAGATCGAGTGTTTTGAGTTACAAACTTAGTCGTGGAATGCAATGTGCTTGTAAGTTGAGGTACTACTGAGGTGCCACTGCATACAGTGGCACCTCAGTTTTTGGTACTTTTATCATTATTCAGTTTCTGACAAAAATGTTTGCCAAATTTTTCATATGACGTCTCGTTTATTGTGTGGTCAAACATTGCGCGTAACAAACTAGTCCGTCTGAGTACCCAAATGAAGAATCCAACATGTTAGTGACTTCGTGTGTGCTTTTTTTAATTGAGTATGACTACAAAATAACACACCATGGGTCTCCTGGACCCCAAGTAAGCGCAAGAAAAGAGTGTCTTTAAACATGTTTATAGAGGGCAAATCCACACGCAAAAAATAAAGAGCAAGAAATAAGAATAATACAACAAGAGATGCAACGGAACGCATCGAACATACAGGTTACTTTCTAAATGGTAAATTAGTGAACCAGTAAGAACCGTCCTATTGCACAAAACAGCCTCCTCACAAAGGCGTAAAGGGCATTAAACACTAAACAGGAAACTGATTTGACAAAATTAGAGCGCAGAACCAGAACTAATGAAAAATTAAACCAAAAGGAAACAAGTCTGACTGAAAACAATTCTAACAAGTAAAAATGTATCAAATTCCAACCGCATAGAGTGCCAGGACTTTAAATATGGTAAATAGTTTATGCACGACCGCTGCAATAGAGCGCAAATTAGAGTGCTGCTGTGTGGGTCCTGTGATCTCTGTGGCGGGGAACAATTAAAAATATTTGTCATTAATGCACACGTTAAAGGTACAATTTCAATGCTGTTGTGCATTTATTTGAAAAAATAACAGATATGTCTCCTAAAATATGCATTGAGGCTATAAAATGTGTTTTATCCAATTAATCGAACAAACTAATTTGATTAAACTCGATTACTAAAATGTGAGTACCGGCAACTTTGATAAAGAAGGTGAGAAACACTACTAAATTCTAGAACAAACTCATCGCAAAGTATGCATGCGCGGTGGGTAGAGCGGCTGTGCCATCCAGGTCACCACCGTTGTGTCCTTGGGCAAGACACTTCACCCTTGCTCTTCAGGAAAGACTTCCTACAATATTTTAGAGTGTGTCTAAAAAACAGTTTTGAGGTCCCTGGTGCCAAGGCCTGGCTCGCCATTTCCGTTGGCCTCCATTCTTAATGCTTTTGAAGAGGGACTGAGGTCAAGGTTTTCATTGGGGGCACAGTCACAGTTGACTGTGGACTTTGCTTAAAATTAATTGTTGGACTGATTAGATTTTTAAATGGAGGCTGATAGGCAATGGAGGCAAATGATCTTAATAATACAATCTGAAAGTTTATGTGGCTGTTTTGTAATTAAAAATCAATTTCCCTACATGGTGAGTAAGAAAAGATAATGTGTTCCTCGTAGAAGACTTCCAACTGTCTCTGGTGAGCTTCTACCACCGATGGATGAAATGAGGCAGTTGTTTATCTTTTTCCAAGCTTCTTAACTCCAGCCCCCGTGGGATTTTGGGATGCGTAACAACGGGCAGTGTACGCACACACACATGCACGCACACGCACACACACACACAAACAGAAATATGCAAGTAGAGAAACAGCGCCTTGTTTCTGTGTCTATTCATCGATATGTGTTTGTGGGATATGTCAGCGGCAGTATCTTCAATGTCATTCATGACGCACTCGCTCGTATTACTGTACGTCTTTCCAGCGGGACGTATCTGCACAGCTTAGCGGGGTGAGCGGATGGTCTGTTGGTCCCTGCAGCGTTTCATTCACAGACATCAAGAGAGCACAACTATGTTTACACACAGGAGGAAGCTACTTAATGCCTACCCTGATTCATACTCTCTCTTTCAGTGTTACTATGGCCTGTAAGAGTCTAAACTCCTGCACTTTTAAAGCCCGGGTGGAAAAGTGGCAAAACAAACATTGTACCATCACAGAGGAAGCTGCACAGGCTTATGCAAGAGGAAAACACGGTGGGCTGCTAACTCTGTGAGAAAACAACTGGTAGGAAATAATCTTCAAAAAGTTTTCAATCAGCAAGTTTAGTTTTAACAATCTCTAGGAATAATAAGTATTCAAGGATCTAACATGAAAACTGGTTACCTGTCATAATGTATACTCATAGCCATGGATCATCAGTTTTAGATTGGAGGCAGAAAATCGCTATCAAGATGTATTTGCATATAATTTTGATTTCATTAAATATTAACTTTCTTTCTTTAATTTCAGAGAAAAGCAAACAAAAAGGCCACAACTCATGCAGACGAACCTAAGGCTCAGAGCTAATCCTATTTACATTCAAAAGCTGACAAGGAAATAAACTTGAATGCCACCGACCTAATTTGTTGAGAAATATGTCAACGTGTGAAACCACATTAATAACATTTAGTCTTGAAGATGAAAACACTACCAAAGTACTACAGTACCAAAGTTAAAGGAATGCGCTAACATAACCTGACTCCATTCATGTTTTACTCGTATGTGTTAGTATTTAAATACTCCATCCATTTTCTACCGCTTGTCCCTTTTGGGGTCGCGGGGGGTCCCTGGAGCCTATCTCAGCTACAATCGGGCGGAAGGCGGGGTACACCCTGGACAAGTCGCCCCCTCATCACAGGGCCAACACAGATAGACAGACAACATTCACACTCACATTCACACACGAGGGCCAATTTAGTATTTGAATAATGCCATATTTATAAGTGTCAGTTTTTGTTATTTAAGTCAAGATGACTTAATTTGTCTTTATCCTGATTTCTGTCAGCACGTTAAAGCAGACAACTAGATTGGCCTGAATTAAGTGTATCCCTCTTCTGATTAATGCCAACTATAAAACATGTAGTTAGGGACAAAATATACCGTAAAATCCAGACTATTAGCTGCTACTTTTGTCCTACGCTTTGAACCCTGCGACCTATAAAAACAGTGTGGCTAATTTATGAAAGGCTATAATACAAATAGTTTTCATAAAACACATGCAAAAAAACTGAAATGGTGTGTTATTGTTTGTGGTAAGACGCCATCTTTTGGACGAGTTCACTCACTCCTGGTTCTGCTGAGTGAACGTCTACAGTATTTTCTTCTGTCTAGTCCTTTTAACCGGAAGTACAGTGCCTTTCAGTCTACTAGACGTCCATAGCTTATCTATGCATATTCCAAGCATCGTTTGTAAGTTTTACAATACAACTAAAACATTTCTTACTTAAACCGTCCCGTGTGTGGTGGCTGTAGGAGTGTTTTCATGCATATTTGCATGTGCTATTGTAAGGCAATGAAGCTAGCGTCATTAGCATTAGCTAATATGCTAACACGTTCACAAGTGTATGTGTTGGTATTAATAACTTACAATGGCATTGTTTGTATTGTTTCAGTTTCACAAATTCCTTACAAAATTCACCAAAACGTCACCCTGGAGTTATTGATGGTAAATGGTAAATTGGTTGTACTTGTATAGCGCTTTTCTATCTTTTTTTAAGGAACTCAAAGCACTTTGACACTATTTCCACATTCACACACACACATTCACACACTGATGGCGGGATTGAGTCTGTTTGAGTCTGTCTATGACGATAATGTCTGTTTTGATTGATCAGCCGTATTGCTGCCGTGTTCCAGACACCGTTTGGAAACAATTAAGGTGTGTGAATAAATATTCCAAAATATGTGACCGCGGAGAACATGATTTGTTTGCCGTACCAGAATATGTTGAAGCGTATGTAGCACTACGCTTCACTGTAACCACGGTGGGAGACGAGGAAAGACCGGTTTCTTTTAATGTTATTAAGCTTACAAAGTTATGCACATGTACAGGTATAACAATTTTATAAACAAATTATACAATTTATAGTCACGGAGGAGAGTGGGGTGGTGGAAAATATGTTCTTCTTACTTGAGGCGTAACAGAAATATTTGAGAAGCACTGCTTTAATTGAACAATATTGCCGTCTAAAACAACATTTGTCAATAAAAACAAGTATTAAATAATTATAATTGCATAGTACACATACAAGGTCTCCAAAGCAGAAGTGCATTAGAAAGCATCCAGCATCAAACGTGTCTGCATCATTCACCTAACTTAATGAATTATCGTGACCACTCGGTCACAAAACAAAAACAATTACAATTCCACTTGAACTCAAAGACAGCATAAGTTCATTTCAAATACTTAATAATAAATAGGTTGATGTTTTTCATACCTACCATCGTTCTTTGAGTCATTTTACTTGATCAAGCCTTTTCTAACATTCCACACTACAAAATAATAAATGTACTATTATTAATGCTGATATTATATCAGACAGTATCGACCAATACGCAATGCTACGATATCTGTATGATATCGAAAGGGAAAAGCTGTATTGGGACACCTCTTGATATTGTACACAATTCTATAACATAAGCACTTCTATTGAATATTTGTATTTACATAAAATAATAAAACAGAAAGGTGCTTACCTGATTCGCAGGCAAACGTTTTGGATGTGTCGTCACAAAAGATAATGGCCACGGCGTGCTTCTTGGTCTCTCTCGGCATTCTGCTAATGTTCTTGATATTATGGAGTTCGGTGATCTAAGGAGGACAGAATTGGCAGCGGCACATTAACTCGAATGAACGCAGTCAACGGAGGCAATGAGGCTTAATTGACCCTCTCACGCCGCTTTGCTGAAAGTGCAATTGAAGTTTAGAGGCTTCTGCAAATAAAAAAAAATGGTAGACTGAAATAAAAAATGCCTCTTCAGAAACAGAAATGAAGAATTGATGGTAAGTTTAATATTGAATGTCATGTAATTTCCACAATGCTGCATATTGTACAGTTACTAGTTTTAAAGACCTACCTGTATCCCCTCTATGCTACTTTATTGCAGTCATAAAAGAGGGCAATTAAAGGCATCCAAATCCCTTCAGCAAGAGATCAATAGTGAATCGAAAAGAAACAAACCAAAAAGATTACATTTAATTAAATATCACCCGCATTTACAGCCCATTTTGCTCTACATGTTGACTCAGCCTGGCAGATTACATTATTGTAGTCCATTGTGTGCAGGCCCTTAGCCAAGAAGGGCTGGTGATGAATTAGCTGGGCTCCATGCCTGCAATGTAAGGCTTATAGGTTAAAAGCCTGGACTAAATAACACAGACAACATATGCAAGCTGCAAATGTCTTTTTTTTTTCCTGATATGAATGTCCTATCTGTTGTCAAACACGCCTGTTTTTCAGCTCAAGTTACAGAAGGAAGGTGAGGGAATACAAAATGTGGAAATATGTGACTATTAGATGTTCTTATTGGCTTCAAAGATCATATCAAAATGTTTTGAGCGTGCGTAGATAGTGTGTCCTCAGGTAAGCGGACACAAAGTAAGCATCAACAGAGTGGATTTCTGTGCCGCGAATTCTAGCATCCATCTACTCGTGTGTGTCTGACGCTGCGAATGAAAGGGAAAGATTTGGTTGCATTCCCAGCCTCAGGCACTGAAAAAGGGAATCATTTGAGATGAGTTCCATTTCACATCCCAACTGTCTCCTCTTTTTTTGCATTGAAAAGGTGTTGACTTTAATCTCATATTAACACACATATGCTTTGCTCGCTATACTTCCACTCCAGCACAACATTGTAACATTTAGTCCCCTTGGTCGGGAAGCATAAACACAAACACCCAAAAACACATTTTCAAAGAGGCAAACAAAATTCAGGAATTTAGTTATTGTGTATACCAGCTCAGGCAAAGAGAGAAGGTATGGGTTGAAAAAGTGGTAATGAAAGCCAATCCTCTTTGTGTTGTGTAAATCAGCCACCTCTTTCCTCAAAAATCACAGCATTCGGACGGGACATTTCTTGATCTTTGTGGCCATGCATTGCCAGGAGCACTGGTGCATGTGTGCAACCATTGCTCACTTTGGCACTAGTGCAAAATGAGTGCCAAGATATTTCAATAACTGTCAAATAAAAATGAGCTGCATAATAGGAAATCAAATTGTGTACGTCCTTCCTATGTGGTAGGTTCCTGCGGACGTTATCTGCTTATGTCGTGGACTATTTTTTTTCATATGGTGTTGATGTGGAAATGGTTGCCTCTGCATTTTGTTGGTGTGGCACCGAACGGAGATGTTGACATGCGGATTAAGCACTCTTCATTCTCTAGCAGGTGACTTTTCAAATGATGCTACATATTAGCAGTAATGTTACTTTCTGTAGCAACGCTTTCGCCCCACACTTGACAAATTAAGGTTGTCTGTTTGACATTCCCACTTGAAGCCAAACCACCGCCAGACGATGGACCCCAAGCTGTTTTTCTTAGGAATTAATTCTTCCTTCATTTGTTACCAGATTCGCACCTTCATTCTCTCGTATTACCACTCGCACCACAGCTAACTTTAGCCATGCTGCTACCTCTCTGCTCAGCGAGGGCGTATACATACGTATGTGACGTATGTAAGAAGGTGCGCTTGTTTAAGTCTCTGTGAGAAGGAGAGACTAGAAAGAGTGAGAAGAGCCTGTAGTGTAATGCCTGCAGCTAAAAGCAACTGCGTGAGAACGTATACTCGAATATAACAATATAGTCATTTTCTATATCGCACAGCGTGAGAACGTATACTCGAATATCACGATATAGTCATTTTCTATATCGCACAGAGACAAACCCGCGATATATCGAGTATATCGATATATGCAAGTATAACCCATTTAGTTGTATGAGAAGCCCAATATGAGCGTTGGGATGAGGGGGGTTGTTACCACACAGGACGTCTGCCATGATATGATGCAGTGGACAGAGAGCAGTTTCAATCAGCCTTAATGCGGGCAAAGGATGTTCACATGGATTACAATGCTGTCTTTACAGTAGTTTGTGATTACGTTCTCACTGGGGACAATAAAGTCGCTTCGCGGAGAGGGTTCAGTATGGCTTACACATAATTGTATCAGGGCTAAATATACACCAATACATCACACTTTTTGTGTAACTCGAGAAGCAATAACAAAAGCAAAGTGTGATACAGTCCATATTTTGTGGTTTCCTGCTCACACCAAACTCTGTAGGAAATAAAAATCAATTAATTGTGTCTTTAGCATAACTGAATTTATATTGTTTTCTTTATTTTTGTCAAACTGCTGCTTCTTCCCTGAAGTCTAAAGAACCTGGCATCAGGTTTTAATGAGGAAGTGCTTCTCAAATACAGTGCATTCGGAAAGCATTTGGAGCGATTCACTTTTTCCACATGTTATGTTACAGCCTTATTCCAAAATTGAATTAGATTAATTTTTGTCCTCCAAATTCTACAGACAATACCCATAATGACTTTGTAAAATGTTATTTTTCTTTCAATTTTGAAAATGTATCAGAAATAAAACAAATGTAAAACATGTTACGTATTTACAGCATTCGCTTAATATTTTGTTGGTGCACCTTTAGCAGCAATTACAGCCTCAAATATTTTTGAGCGCGATGCCACAGGCTTGGCACACCTATCTTTGGGCAGTTTTGCCCATTCCTTTTCGCAGCACCGCTCAAGTTTCTTCAGGTTGGATAGGAAGCATTGTTTTATAAACCAGGATGTCTCTGTACATTGCTGCATTAATCTTTCCCTCTATCCTGACTTGTCTCCCATTTCTTGCAGTGGAAAAAACATCTCCACAGCATGATGCTGACATCATCATGCTTCACTTTAGAGATATATTGGCCTGGTGATGAGCGGTGCCTGGTTTTCTCCAAACATGATGCCAAGCATTCAAGCCAGAGATTTCAAACTTTGTCTCATCAGATTGCATTTTGTTTCTCATGGTCTGAGAGTCTTTTTGGTGCATTTTGGCATATTTAAAAAAAAATAAGAAATGGCTTCCATCTAGCCACTCTACCATACTGGATTGGTGGATTGCTGTCCTTCTGGAGGGTTCTCCTCACTCCACAGAGGAATGCTGTAGCTCTGACAGAGTGACCATCGGCTTTGTTCACCTCTTTGACTAGACAAAGATGAATGCAACAATGTATAGAGACATCATGGATGAAAACCAACTATTCCTATCCAAACTGATGGAGCTTGAGGTGTTGCAAGGAGGAATGTGGAAACTGCCCAAAGATAAGTGGGCCAAGTTTGTGGCAACGTATTCAAAAAGACTTGAGGCTGTAATCGCTGCCAAAGGTACCTTATCAAATTGTTGAGCAAAGGCTGTGAATACTTATGTACATTAGATTTTTTTTGTATTTTAGTTTTGATAAAATTGCAAAATTAAAAACAGTATGAGGTATTGTCTTCAGAATTTTGAGGACAAAAATGAATTTATTCCATTTTAGAATAAGACTAACATACCAAAATGTGGAAAAAGCGAAGCCTAGTTGGGTGTGATGAGGTGTCAGGGAGGCCATGAGCGGCAGGGGGATCTTCTTTATTAACGCTTGAACGGCACACAAGCCTCCAGCTAAGTGGCAGCAGTGCTCACATTGATTAAAATGCTGACGAGGAAATAGGTATACATAGATATACTGTACAAAGTCCTTGAGTTCAGTGTTATTTTTGAGCAAGTACGAGTCAACTAGCTTGACACAAACAAATTAATATATATATATGTATTCAGGGTCATTAAATTATAACATTTTTGATCACAACTGTAATTTTCCCCAAAAAAGCGCTGTAACAATATACATATTTAAAGAAGAACTGCACTTTTTTATTTTTTATTTTGCCAATCGTTCACAATCAAGAACACAAGAACACACTTCTTTTTTTTAGGTTAAAAAAACAAATACTTGCAAGATGTGGCTACAGAAGTCCCCCTATTGTGACTTTAAAACCCTCCTGCAATGTATTTCAATGTATTTGCAATGTATTTGCAAGTATTTAGATAATGTAGTAACAGACATGTTCCCTCAGCGCATTTATTTCTGTTTCCATAGCAACGCACTTCCAAATGTGTTCCTACTTCCTGCAACAAATGTGTGCCTGTTTTAATCATTGCAGACTTTGTAATAGTCAAAAAATGTGGATTCACAAATGGTAATGATAAATGGGTTGTACTTGTATAGCGCTTTTCTACCTTCAAGGTACTCAAAGCGCTTTGACACTACTTCCACATTTACCCATTCACACACACACATTCACACACTGATGGAGGGAGCTGCCATGCAAGGCGCTAACCAGCACCCATCAGGAGCAAGGGTGAAGTGTCTTGCTCAGGACACAACGGACATGACGAGGTTGGTACTAGGTGGGGATTGAACCAGCAACCCTCGGGTCGGGCACGGTCATTCTTCCACTGCGCCACACCGTCCCAGGTTCACAACCTTATCGTTTTGAACCTGAATATGCAAATGTGGAACTTGGATCCAAGCAATGCCTACATAAATGGTGTGCTTACCCAAAATAAACTGTAAAAAATGTGCCCGGTCAGCTGGACCAATCAGACAACTATCCATTGAATAAGTCACTATAATATCGATCATGATACATGCAGCATGCCATGCTTGTTATTACAACTATATACACTGTCAAGCTTTCCGTGTAAAAACAAAACATGACATGTGGGCTAATACTTCAGATACTGTAATATTATTGTTCATGTTTATCAGTCAGTACAAATTTGTGTCCTATCACATTGTAAGCTACCTTACAGCTAATGCTGTAGCATGGCGTCGCAAGGCGATGTGTTACTACCCTGGAAAAACAGTTCCTCAGTGTTCGCTCTTACAATAACAATGTCGCTACAGCTTGGTCATTATTCAGGATACGGAATGTGAATTAAGTGTTTTTGGCAGAGTTTGGAGGCATTTTAAAGTGATTTAGAGGTAGAATGGATTGCTCCCATGAGTTACATAATCAGTGTTAATTTTGACAGTTTTTTTTTAAATTTAATTTTAGTTAGTCTTTTGACGAAAGTGTATTTTAGTTTTAGTCATATTTTAGTCATCTAAATTAATTTAGTTTTAGTCCAGTTTAGTCCAAAAAATTCCTCAACATTTTAGTCGAGTAAAATTACAGTAGATTTTGTCGACTAAAATATTAAGTAAAGCGGACAACGCATCTTTGAAGTTGTTTTGGAAAGCACTTGTGTGGAATGTGCTCAAAAAGCTTTTTAAACATAATTAAAATAGACACACTGTTCGAAAAAAGACTATTTCGCATTTCTTGTGTTTGTTAGGTGTCACTGAAGTGTTTTAGTCTTAGTGTTTTATCTGTTAATAGCTAATCATTTATTGTTGTACTGTTAATATGTGTTTGTACAGGAGCACTTTAAGATTTATTTAAATGAGAAGTGCGTAACAAATAAAATGTATTGTAATTATGTATGACTTCTGGCGGGCATTGTGTCTGTCTTACTTTGTTCAGCGGTACTTAAACGCACCATATAAACACCTCGTCTATTTTCCTCTGAGGAAAGATCGATCATCATAATTACGTGCTAAGAGAGCACAGCTTGTCGTTTCAATGTTGTGCACAACTGACTATCATAGTTGCTCAGACAGTAATGTCTTTATAGAATGTTCGATTGGGGTATGTTGTTTTTAACGGGGAAAATTGTATGTCTTTTGTTTTCATGTTAGCATTTAGGTTAGCGAGCTGGCACCAGTAAGTCCGCTGTGACCAGTTTATATATAAAAGTGCAGTTATCGGTTTTTAGATAATTTTAATTTAAAAGGGTAATACTAATCGTCGACAGTGTTGTCGCCGGCATCATTATTACCGTTTATCGTTAGATCCCTACAATATAGTCTTGTTTGTCGGTGAAAAATCCAAACACTGTCTTTGTAGTTGTAGTTCCGATTGGATACCCGCCGTGATTTACCCCTGCCTGCATGCTACTGTGATTGGATAAATTCATTACTTGTCCCACCCACCTAAAGACGAAAATGAATATGATTGGATTTCGTCTGTCTTTGTTTTGACACGTTATCATCCTATTTTAGTCAGGGGAAAATAGGTCATTGACAAAAACTATGCAAAAAATTGCCAACAAAATGGGGCGGTATAGCTCGGTTGGTAGAGTGGCCGTGTCAGCAACTTGAGGGTTCCAGGTTCAATCCCCGCTTCCGCCATCCTAGTCACTTCCGTTGTGTCATGGGCAAGACACTTTACCCACCTGCTCCCAGTGCCACCAACACTGGTTTAAATGTAACTTAGATTTGGGTCTCACTATGTAAAAGCGCTTTGAGTCACTAGAGAAAAGCGCTATATGAATATAATTCACTTCACTTCAAAATAAACACCTAACTTGCATTGCTAGCCACCTAGAACGAGCAGATTATTACAAATTAAAATGCAAAAAAAAACGTTTTCATGTCTCTTATAAGGATTGTGAACAATAGGCAAAATTACAAAAGAAGTGCAGTTCCCATTTAAATGATGTCTTTATTCCCTTGTATTACTTAAAAAATTCAAAATAACGTCATTAGTGCAAAATAACAAAACAAAAGCCAAAACTACTCTTGGCTCTTATTTCCTGAGTTTGTAAACAATAACAAAAAACGACAAAAAATTATTTTGTGATAAAAAAAAAGTATACATCTCATCACTGCACTACAGTGTGTAGTGTAGCATGTTGAGCTATTCCTTGTCCAGTGATAATACTACTTGTAAGAAACAGTTTATTGCAGTTTACTACAGCGCGTTGAGGATGCCTTTGTTTGCTTGTCACTGTCAAATTTGCGAAACACAGCTAGAATGTGTCAATAACATGCATCATGGCGATAGAATTAAAAGATCTATCGTTGGCAAAATTTATATCATTTGTGTCATATATCATGTATATCGTGCAACTGTACACTGCAACAATGTAAGGTCAACTCTTTGCCATTTTAATCTATCAGAACAAAATAATCACAGGAGGACACGCCATTTTTGGCACACCTTCCAAATAAAACTGAACTGTATTTTGGGACGATAAAGGAGATATGAATCCAATAATAATAACAATAATCAATTTGAACCCAAATATCTTAAGACATAAGTGCAGTTGGCGTTGACATCATGTATAAAGTGAGTGCTTGTACACAAGTGCCATGAAGTACCCTCACAGCCAAGGAGATAAGAGATTATAATGATTCAGTGAGATTACCTTGTGAAAGCTCCTGAAGTAGGCAGCTTTCTCATCAGGATACTTCTCCAAGCGCCGCGGTCCTTTACTGGATGCTTTCTTGAACACCAGCCAACATCTTCGGAAAATCTGCCAACAAAGTTTCTGGTTAACTACAGGAAATAAAAGTCTAAACGGTATAAATCATTTGTATCCAAAGCGTACTGAAACTGTACGTTAGTTCATGCGCTGTCACTTGGAGAAATATTGCATTGGGATAAAATCTTGTGCAAAGCTTTTGTCTGTGCACAGGGTAAGAGTCGATAAACCACAAGTGGTATACTAAAGCCAACTGAATCCTTGGAAGCCAGCTGGAAATGTGGGTAATGTGCATGTAATACTCTCATATTTATCCTGCGTCATACATTTAAATTTGCACTTTTAAGAACAACAATATACAATAGTAACAAGTATAACAGTTACGTAAAGGTGAGTAAAATAGTTTGAGTTCGGGTGGCATCCTGACCAGATGCCCGAACCACCTCATCTGGCTCCTCTCGATGTGGAGAAGCAGCGGCTTTACTTTGAGCTCCTCCCGGATGGCAGAGCTTCTCACCCTATCTCTAAGGGAGAGCCCCGCCACCCGGCAGAGGAAACTCATTTCGGCCGCTTGTACCTGTGATCTTGTCCTTTCGGTCATAACCCAAAGCTCATGACCATAGGTGAGGATGGGAACGTAGATCAACCGGTAAATTGAGAGCTTTGCCTTCTGGCTCAGCTCCTTCTTCACCACAACGGATCGATACAGCATCCGCATTACTGAAGACGCCGAACCGATCCGCCTGTCCACTTGGGGCAGGGTCTCCTCCCCAACCCAGAGATGACACTCCACCCTTTTCCGGGCGAGAACCATGGACTCGGACTTGGAGGTGCTGATTCTCATCAAAGTCGCTTCTGCGAGCAATTAATCGCAAATAATCACAATTTAAAGAATAATTAATTGACAGCACTAATATATACATGTATATACACATGTACAGTATGTACTTGTGATTAAAAAGTTAAAGTTAAAGTGCCAATGATTGTCACACACACACTAGGTGCGGTGAAATTATCCTCTGCATTTAACCCATCCCCACAGGGGAGTAGTGAGCAGCAGCGGTGGCCACGCCCTGGAATCATTTAGTGATTTAAGCCCCAATTCCAACCCTTGATGTTGAGTGCCAAGCAGGGAGGTAACGGGTCCCATTTTTTTTGTCTTTTTATAGCCCTGAGCGGACACTCTAACCACAAGGCCACTGAGCATTAATCATCATTAGTACAAATTCAACAGAGTAATTAATCAGATTTTTTTAATTATTATTTTATCACAGCACTGGTAATAACGCAATGTAGCAACAGCCCTTATATGTTAATAGATTATTTAGAGGCAATTTATTGACTGTCTTTACTTGTGTTACACCAAATCAGGAATGTTTTATTATTTAAGACACATGAAAATCCAATGCACTAGTCTTCCAAAAAGGTATTGATCTTAGGAACTCTGTGTATGATGAGGAATTGCGGTTTAACCACGTCTCAATGCGACTGAGGCAAAATTGAGTCCACTACAAGACTGCTATATAACAATAGGGATTATTAGCTACCACATAGTAGTTTAAACCAAATGCCCAGCCACTGAAGAGACACAATTCAAACACGCTACTTAGTTTCCCAATGGTCAATGTGCAAAAAGCTGATACAAATGGAAGAATGCAATAGAGAGAGCAATGGAAAACAGAGTCTATTGTAGTTTTCTATGTTTGAAAATACGCTGCTTCTATGTCCTGGTGGAGACAGCTGCTATCACTCTGCCAGATGTATGATTGCCTCGGGCCATGCGGTTGTGTTAGGGAACCACGGACGCACAATTAATTTGTTTACTCTGCTGCAGTACTTCATAAAAGGCCTGCTGAATTGAACTTTGCGCTTTAATGGTAATTGACTGGAGTAGATCCCTGGGTCCTTATCGGTCCGCCTTGATGGGCCCCCATTCTAGTTAAGTGTTGCCCAGGCCCATTATCAACAGCAAACAAAACACTCACAAAGAAACTGCACTTTGGATCAGTTCCTGCATAGCCGATGAAATGCTTTCAAAACGCAAGGAACCAAAAGCGCTTTTAAGTCTTAATTCCAACTGAACTTTCAGAATGTCCACAAAAAACAAAGCAGTGCAGATTGTCACTGGAACCCAAGAAGATCCAGTCTGACAGTGGAACAATAACACATTTGTGACTTTTAGGCAGTAAATGCAATTCTCCATGGCTGCCTCATGGGAGCTCGAGTCAGAGGAGATTTGCATGCCGCACAAAGTAATTCACCCTAGAAGTGCTGAGATTAAGTAATTATACCGGCACAAAAGGAAGCTCAAAAAGATAGCTTGTGCATAATAAGAACCAGGAGGTATGAATAGAGAGGGTTTAATCGTGTCTGTTCTACAGTTGTCAATGCTTTGTCAAGGCAGACCTATTCTCAGGCTGCTGGTAGGTCTTATTCAGACACTCTTTACACTGATTGTAATTACAGAGACATGAATGAGACTCTGCTGGTTTGATGTGACTCATTTAAGGCCAGAACATTGCGGAGTGCACGCCTTGGAACTAAAAACCAATTCACCGGCTCCGAAAGACACACACAAATACTAAAAACAAAGTAATGATAAAGAGGACAGCAATGCTCAAAATAAAATGTGCCTGGTCTATAATTTGAGCTGTGCTCTGCTGCTCCACCTCCACCCCTCTTGTATAACCATGTGGTCAATCAGCCAAAGGACACATTGCTACCAAGCGCTCACGACTCAGGGTTGACAAAAAAGATCTGTAAGTTTCTACAAAGTTGTGCTACTATAAAGAAACCATCACATATTAAATGTAATCTAGAAAATACAATGGTGTCTTAATTTTCCACATGACAGTATGCACATTTTTGTGAAACTCTTCTACTCCTAAACTGCTGCATACAAAAGAGTAAAACAATTGTGTTGAATGTGCTATTATTTTTCATACATGGTAGCGCTGTTGGTAAACTAAATCAGCGTTGCCCCCTTAATTCCAATTTTCTCACACAGCTCTATAAAACAACCACTTTAATTACAGGGTTTTTAACCAAACAACTATGAAATGTTGTACACATCTTTGAGGACTGACAAGCACACGTGTGTCAAATCTGAGCAAGATTGGTGGAAAAACCTGGCCGCCATAAGCCAAAATGTATTTGCAGGGGCACGGGTTGGACTTATCAAGTAACTGTCCTTAAATCATTGCCCATTTGTCTAATGTTTAGCTGTATTATGTGTATGCTAGCATGTGTTCAAAAATATTTTGAGCAAAAACCATAAATGGCGTTACAAATGTAATTTTGGGGGAGCAGAACACAAACACAAAGTAGTTCGGGAGGAATTAAAAGCCATGCTGGAATTGGGAGTGATAGAAGAGTCACACAGTGCATGGTGCAGCCCCATAATTCTGGTAGGGAAGAAAGATGGGTCTGTGCGGTTCTTGTGTGGACTACCGCAAGGTAAATGATGTGTCAAGTTTTGACGCCTACCCAATGCTCCGGGTCGACAAGCTCCTGGATCGGTTGGGCACTGCTCGTTTTTTCACGACACTGGATTTGACTAAAGGCTAGTGGCAGATTCCCTTGTCTCCAGAGTCTAAGGAAAAAACGGCATTCTCCACTCCGGAAGGTTTATACCAATTTGTGACCCTTCCGTTCGGCTTGTTCGGTGCGCCCGCCACATTTCAGAGACGTATGGACCGGGTACTGCGGCCCCACGCGACATATGCTGTCGCCTATCTGGATGATGTCATCATCCAGGGCAACAACTGGGCGGAGCATATGCAGAGAGTGGGGGCGGTACTCGAGTCCCTGAGGCGGGTGGGGCTCACCGCCAACCAGGCGAAGTGCGCGGTTGTCCGGAGGGAGGTACAGTATCTGGGGTACCACTTGGGGGAAGGTCAGGTGCGTCCTCAGATAGACAAAACCGCGGCAGTTGCGGCCTGCCCGACCCCGAAGACGGAAAAGGAGGTGAGGCAGTTTTTAGGGTTGGTGGGCTAACACCGGAGGTTCGTCCCCCGGTTTGCGAACCTGACCAGCCCACTAACTGACCTCACCCGAAAAGGTGCTGCAGATCTGGTCCAGTGGACGGAGCAGTGCCAGCAGGCATTCGAGAAGGTGAGGAAAGCACTTTGCGAGGAGCCGGTACTGCACATGCCTGATTTTTCTATCCCATTTTGTTTGCAGGCGGACGCGTATGGCAGAGGGCTGGGAGCTGTTTTATCCCAGCAGCGGGGGGGCGGGGGGGGGGGGGGGGGCACCGACCACCCGGTCCTGTACATCAGCAGAAAATTATCGGAAAGAGAGGCCAGATATAGCACAGTGGAGAGAGAGTGCCTCGCCATCCGGTGGGCGGGCGGTGCCCTCCGGTACTACCTGCTGGGACGCCCGTTCAGCCTCTGCTCAGATCACAAACCCCTCCAGTGGCTCCACCGCATGAAAGATGCCAACGCGCGAATCACCCGTTGGTATCTCGCTTTACAACCCTACAATTTCAGAGTGTTCCATAGGCAGGGGGCGCAGATGGCCGTGGCGGACTTCCTCTCCCGCTCTCATGCTGATGTGGGGGAGTAGGCGCGGCCGGACGATGTCCCGGCCTAAGTCTGGCGGTGGAGGTATGTGGAGGGAGAGTGTGACCAGCGTGCCTGCAGGAGCAAAGGTCACCGCCTCTGTCCATGGTGCTGAAGATAGAGCACCATCAGACGGGGGCGTGGCAGTGCTGACGGCGAGACACAGCTGGCAGGTGATTAGATTTCCCATGTGGTACGAGTTGTCTAATCATCTGTTGTCATTAACAGTAAGCGGCCCGGGAGCAGAGAGGCAGAGAGGATACGGACGTGGCTGAAAAGTCACGTTCTGGGAGAGAAAACTTTTGTTGGGAAAAACCATTATCATTAAAACCTTGTTGAACCGGCACGCTTGGCTCCGGTTCCGTGTCTGACAGTGGGACCGCTTGGAAGCGACTTCCACAAACACTAATATCCAAAACATGCCGGCAACAAGGTTACTAGGTACTTGAACACATCGATTATTTTTGATCGCTAAAACAACAAAACACAGCATGAAGAACAGTGCAGAGCAGTTTTAAAATGCCACAAAGTACTAACGTTACCTCAAAACTACAAAGTGATGAAAAGAAAAACACACCAAACCAGCCTTACAGAATTAGAGATGTGTAGAGATGACAAGCCATACAAAGTCAACAGGTTTTATCCGGCCTGTCAGATGAGTTTGCTAAGTATGAAAATGAGCTGAAATTTTTGAATGAAAAAAGCTGCTGTTACAAATGCATACCCTGCCGCAAGCATGTGCATGACCTCAGAGGTGCCGGAGCTATGTGTCGTGTGTTAAGATAGAGGCAACACTTCCGTGTTTGGACGTTACTGTAAATACTTACGCTGCTTATCAGTAATAGTATACAAAATGTGTATTGTGTTGTTCATGCCTTCATTGTTAATGATCCATCCATCCATCCATCCATCCATTTTCTACCGCTTATTCCCTTCGGGATCTAGGGGGGCACTGGAGCCTATCTCAGCTACATTCGTCTATGATGTTGTTGGAAATATAACCAGTGACATTTCTAACCAAATAAATGCTTTTGATAATATGTACATTTCATGTTGTACTGATGACTGGGGACACATTTTCTGGGCGCACATGAATATGCTGAAATAATACACACTTCATGTGTGATTAATGAAATGAGTCCAAAATCACAAGTTTTGTTGTGGATGATGCTACAAATGTACAGAATAAACCACATGATGTTAGTACATCAGTTGAGAAAAATGAATAAATCACATAAACAAAATGCTGTAATTTGATTTAGATATTTTTCATTTGATCTTCTGATAGATTAAAAATTAACACCAGTGGGAACATTTTAAAACTTTGCCAGACTCAATTCCACCTATTTGACTAATGAACATTATCACATCATTTATTTAGAAACTATAAATAACTGCAAATGAAGATAGAATACTATTAACCACAACATGTAAGTGTGAAAACCCCTCACTATGATTCGTACATTTTTAGAATCTTTATTTTTAAGTTACCATAACATGTTGTTACCAGTGCAGCTCACTTGGGAATATATTTTCCTCCATGTGGCCCCTGAGCTAAAGTGAGTGTGACACCCCTGGCATACACTGTCCAAAAGTTACCCTATATCGGGATATATATATATTTGTTGTCCCTATTGCACAGCACTACAGTACATCAAGGTGTCAAGTTTGGGGACGGCGTGGCGAAGTTGGTAGAGTGGCCGTGCCAGCAATCGGAGGGTTGCTGGTTACTGGGGTTCAATCCCCACCTTCTACCATCCTAGTCACGTCCGTTGTGTCCTTGGGCAAGACACTTCACCCCTTGCTCTTGATGGCTGCTGGTTAGCGCCTTGCATGGCAGCTCCTGCCATCAGTGTGTGAATATGTGTGTGAATGTGGTAATAGTGTCAAAGCGCTTTGAGTACCTTGAAGGTAGAAAAGCGCTATACAAGTATAACCCATTTATCATTTATTTATAAGATAGGAATGAATGTTACTTGGTAGTTTATTTGTTTGACTTGACGTAGTTTTCCTTGTTTCACACTGATCATTATCTCTACTTTTACCTGGTCTTGTTTCTTGTTACCCTTCTGTATGAGTGAAGCGGTGACTTTCATTGCCTTGTGCCCTCACCAGCGGCCTCTTGTTCGAGTCAGTATGAATTTCTGGACAGTGCTTGTTGCTAAATGTCATGTTGTCATGTTATAAGTCACATTTATGTCCTTCTGAGTTTTGCTTTTCTAATCTCCAGATTAGAAAATTGTACCCTTAGTAATTTAGTTTTGTTTTCCCTACTCTCACTATAAGACCACACAAAACCTCCTTAGAGTCCAGTATATTTATTCAAACAAATCTGAATTAATTCAGCTATAAGCAATCACGTTCCGTTAAGTCCAGTCCTTGTTTGATTTGGGAAGAGATAAAAGAAGTGGTATTTGGCAGCTGTGCTCTGAACAAATAAACATGAACTCTGAAACTTGATCTTTCCCTTTCATCTTCTTCGTTGGTCCCTGTTCCAATCTGATGAATAGGTGGGATTCTCACACAGATTGCTCAGAAATACTAGTGAAATGCAGCCAGACTATTCGAGCCCTTGGCAGACTACATTAGCAACGTGGTCCATCAGATGTGATGATAATTTCAATGAACAGCAAAAATCAAGGGTCATAATCAGCAGGTCAAAATTATCCAAAATAATGAGCTGATTTACATTCTGTACAATAGGAGGGACCCACACAACAGTGGAATACAAATTGGATCATTAATACTTAACACTTAACACAATCTTAAAATGATTTATTAACAATATTTTTTTTTTTCCTACACTTGACTTTAATGAGTTACTTTGGCGTATGTGTGTGTGTGTGTGTGTGTAAGTCATAAATAAGATGCCAGCCAGACTAAAAACTTGACTGATTAGTTAGATGTCTATAAATAGTAGACATCTGTCTGGATGACGTGCTAGCTGACCGAGCTGAGCCCGGAAGAAGATCCCCCTATGACTATCTGTTGGCTTCCCGATGGACTGGACTCACACATTATCTATTAATGCAACAATTAAATATGTATACCCACTCGACATCCATTGCAGCCAATCACCCCAGAAGGAGGGTCCCCACATCTGCGGTCCCTTCTCAAGGTTACATATTTTTCCCCAGCTGGGGTCTTTTGAGTTTTTCCTTGCCCGGATGTGGGTTTAGATCAGGGGATGTTGTGAGTTCCTGAAGCACTTTGAGACACTTGTGATTAAGGGCTATAATTAATTTTGATTGATTGTTTTTTTTTTTAGAAAACAAATTCATTGTTTTAATTGCAATTGCACTTAAGCACACATTCCTGGTAAATGTATTTTCTTTTTTTATTATGGAAGGAGAAATATCATAAATGGGTTCAAGCAATCAATTTAATAATGGTAAGACCAGAATGATATTGTCCTGTCATGTATTAAAGGGGACCTACTATGCAAAACCAACTTTTCTTACATATTGATACCTGCTTATGTGTATTTGGAATCTGTATAAGTCTCGGAAATTTAAAATTAAACCATGGATGCATTGCAAAAACATTTTTTTAAATATTCTTGCCTTCCTTCATACTTCTTCCAAATGGTCCGTTTGGAGTTTTGTTTAAGTGTGACAATTTGTACAAGTGTGACGTCAGTGGATTATCTTTATATGGTATGCATTTACCCAGACATCCTTCTGTGAATCAGCCAATTTAAATGTATGTAAATTCGACTGTGCTACAACATCATGTTGCTCTGTTGTTTGATTTAACCAGTGCAAGTCACTGCAAGTAAAAAAGTGCCTTACTTTTAACTTTTAAGATTTGTGGCAATGTGCCTTCAGCTGTGAAGAAGTCGCTTCGAATGTGTGTAAAACTTAGCTCTCCTTCCGCCATAGACATTCACAAAAAGATGGATTTTTAGGAAAAACCTACTTTAAATGGCGGGCTCAGTGACTACTATTTATGGCAATTGGGGAGACAGAAGCAATAGGTTAGAAATGTGTAAATTATGCGTTAGCAATGTAAGCTTGAGTTGTTGTGTAGCTAGCTAAGCCTTCTACTGTAAGACACTGTCCTCCGGCAAAATAAAGAATGTGTTTCCGAAAAAATATTTTTAATTGGGTCAATGCCTACTGTGTTTGTTAATGGACCACTTAGTATTATAATCTGTTATTATGTTTGCGATGTCGCTCGTAGCATGGTTTACTGCAGTCGGCTTGAGCCTTCATTGTTTACAAGTGTTCAAATCAGCAGCAGTGCAAGTATGAACATAATATATATTAAAAAAACATTTTACTGTCAACATACACATGGATATGTCCAGGTAATTAATTATTCTCATCCGCCTGCATAGTCTCCTTATTGGGCCGACAATAAAACACGGTGATACCGTTGATCTCGCTAGATCATCTGGGATGTTGTGTTGTAGTGACAGTCACTCTAAACCGATGGCTGGTGCCTGTCATCAATGTCCAAAGTGCACAATAAAAGCAAGAAAGCTACATAACTACAAAACATTTCTGCCGGGCGGGGGTGAAGGCTGACTAAGTGTGAGGGAGCTTGGTAAGGAGGGGTTCATTTGCTTTGAACAACTCTGCCTCTCAAAACTGTTTGTTCTCAAAGGGAGCAAAAATATGGCTTACGAATAGGTCTGTAAAACCAAATTAATGCAAATTGTTCACAAGGAACCTTTATCAAATGTTATGTAGACCAAATGAAATGTTTTAAAATAGGGGGAAAAACATAATATGACCCTTTTAACCTAATTGAAACTGAAACAAAACTATCTCCGTTTTATCTCAACACTAGGTGGAAAAGCTATTAAGTGAAGTCAGTAGAAACAAGCATTGATTGAATATTTAACTTGCATCACTACAAACAAATATTAAAACCTTGCACTGTAAATACATATAAGGAGTCATCTAGCAGAACTTAATGACAACTGTAGATTGATTTTTTTCAAAAAAACATCAGCACAAGGAGCATGCCAGCATGTAAAATGGGAAACAGGGAAAGTAACCTGCTGCAGTGAACATTTCAAGGACAATCTTTTCACTTCTAGGGGGGGGTATGTCTGGGTCAAGGAACACACTTCAGGAGGAATTTGGCAAAGAAGGAGGAGTTTATGAAAACCAGGACACCCTGACGAACAAAGTATGCCAGGAAAAAGCTGACTGTAGCTTGAACTTGACTGGAGATGGAGGTACACGGACCTTCAACAGTTTCAGAATGAACCACAGCCAGTAGATATTGATAAGATGTTCTCATATGATCAAACTCTTAGAGGGAAACTGCACTTTTTTGGGGAATTTTGCCTATCGTTCACAATCATTATGAAAGACATGACGATGGATGGATTTTTTAAAATGCATTCTAAATATTAAATAAATTCGATCAAAAGTCCGCTTACAAAGGAGGCTATGGGAGCCGTTCAAGTCTGCCTATAGAGGACCTAAAAAACATCCAAACGCCTCCATTAGGGTTAGGTTAGGTACACAATGTAAGCATTAATTTCAAAAATGCATCACGTTTGCTTTTTTTTCTTCACCACTGATTTCTGCTCGCTGCAGACTTTATAAGAGCCAACAAACATAATAATACGTCACTTACGGTGCAAAGTCTGCTGTCATTAGAATGCCGACTGCTGGGATGTTCATATATTCCCATTTAGGTGAAGAATGTGTCATAACCCTCGCGAAGAAACGGGGTGGGGAACAAGAGCTTTCAGTGTTGTTCTCACCAGTCCATCCATCCATCCATTTTCTACCGCTTATTCC
This sequence comes from Nerophis lumbriciformis, assembly GCF_033978685.3. Taxonomy (NCBI): domain Eukaryota; kingdom Metazoa; phylum Chordata; class Actinopteri; order Syngnathiformes; family Syngnathidae; genus Nerophis; species Nerophis lumbriciformis. The sequence continues at coordinate 23,552,323 of NC_084554.2, read as the reverse complement.
CTTTGGGGTCGCGGGGGGCGCTGGAGCCTATCTCAGCTACAATCGGGCGGAAGGCGGGGTACACCCTGGACAAGTCGCCACCTCATTGCAGGGCCAACACAGATAGACAGACAACATTCACACTCACATCCACACACTAGGGCCAATTTAGTGTTGCCAATCAACTTATCCCCAGGTGCATGTCTTTGGAAGTGGGAGGAAGCCGGAGTACCCGGAGGGAACCCACGCAGTCACGGGGAGAACATGCAAACTCCACACAGAAAGATCCCGAGCCCGGGATTGAACCCAAGACTACTCAGGACCTTCGTATTGTGAGGCAGATGCACTAACCCCTCTGCCACCGTGAAGCCCGTTCTCACCAGTCCTGGGTCCTAAATTGGCTGTCAAAGTGTCGTAACTTGTCGGATGTCTCATGTCCAGGTGAGATGCATGATTTATGATCTACATTAAAGTTACAGGGAGCAGGGAAGCAGGGAAACAGCAGACCAATCGTTGACGGAAACATAGGGAGATACGGAAGTCATTACGCCACTGCTATAAATAGTTTGTCTGTGTTAGAGCTTATAATTAATTAATAATTATAATTACGGACCACAGCTAAGAAACATATATTTTCAGACGGCCCTCTTGGGGGCGCTTGTGGCCCAACAATGGGCCCATTGGTTAAAAAACACTGCTATAGACCAGTGGTTTAGTCCCTCTTGTTTTCATGTGTTGCTTTTTTTGCCTTTTGGTACGGGACCCTTTGGGATTGTGTGACAAGGGGTGGCACTTTCATGACTTCTGCTGTGCTTTTTTGTGAAATTCTGGATCTGCCTCCCAGGAGCCTTTTGGGAATGGAGAACAGCTGCTGGGTCTCTGCCACACCAGAATCCGTTTGGAGAGACTGGAGGAAATGCGGATGAAGAGACAGGGTTGCGGAGCTGGCGCTGTGCGCCGGGACGGACAAGCTTCACAGTGTCTTGGCTGAATGAGCAGGTATCGGACACCGTGGTCTCCTGAGACGCATCCTCGCTCATCCATGCGGACTGGACACTGGCCGAGAGTTGGTGGGCGGCCGAGGGTGGAGTCGGCTCTCTTGTTTGCTTTGTTGGGTCTGCTCCTGTCTCTGGCCATGCTCCTCTACCCCAGCAGATGATGGCGTGGAACAGCGCAGAGGCCACCACAGTGTATATGTTTTGTTTTGTTTTGTTGTTGTTTTACTTTTGTGGCTGTGTAGAAGTGGCTGGTTGCATCAGCTCTGCTCTTTTAATGTCCTTTGTGTTCTTTGATGCTTCCCTCTTACACACGTTTATGTTTGCTATGGCTATGAGGTTTTTCTTTTCTTGGCCTCAGTCTGGACCCCCTCTCCAGGGGCCCAGGCTTAGACTGAATTTTTTTTTTCTCAATCCCCCCCCCCCCCCCCCGTTCGTGTTTACCTGTTTCTCACCTTTTTTGTAAGGGGCGCCGGAAGTTGGCAGACCCGTTAGCAATCCTTTTGTGTCTCCCCGTAATGTTTGTCTGCTCTTGAATAGGATTGTGCTGAAAATCTTAATTTCCCCTCGGGGATTATTAAAGTATTTCTGATTCTGATTTTGATAATAACAATATCACTGATACTTGGTTAATATTCAAGTCACATAATGTGAAGTGAAGTAAAGTGAATTACATTTATTATAGCGCTTTTTGCGATGAGGTGGCGACTTGTCCAAGGTGTACCCCGCCTTCCGCCCGATTGTAGCTGAGATAGGCTCCAGCGCCCCCCGCGACCCCAAAGGGAATAAGCGGTAGAAAATGGATGGATGGATAGCGCTTTTTCTCAAGTGACTCAAAGCGCTTTACATTGTGAAACCCAATATCTAAGTTACATTTAAACCAGTGTGGGTGGCACTGGGAGCAGGTGGGTAAAGTGTCTTGCCCAACTCAATGTAAATTGAGTTGAATTGTTGGCGCTTTTTGAATGTTTATCAGATTTTATGAGAGGAATAGTGGAGCTGCCAACTTTTTACGTTTATTTAATATCTAGAATGCATTAAAAAAAAAAAAAAGTATATCCGCCGTCCTGTCTTTCATATTGATTGTGAACGATATGCAAAATTCCAAAAAAAGTGCAGTTCCCCTTTAAATAAAGCAGCATTTTTTTACTATTTAAATTGGGGAAAGATTGGCGGTGGGTATTTGTTTATATATCTCTGATTGAACTGTGGGAAACTTCAATGATCAATTATCAGATTATTTCTTATCCGTATCAAGAATGTGAGCATGCTGTCCAGATAATTTGTCATAGTGGAAGTAGATGTAGTGGATGTATGTCTACGTTTCATGTTGGCAAATAAGCTGAGCTAAATTAACAGCGCCTCAACTGGTTGTATTTAAATAGTGCACTACAGTTGTGTTTGTAATACTAGATTTAACTTAAACTGTAAACTTTGATCATCATTGTGCCTTAAACATAACCTAATTGGCAAGGGGAAAAAAGTATGATACTAAAAAGAAAGCCAAGATTCTGCCTCTCTGAAAGATTAGGGTTTTTTGGCATTTAAAAACATCACTGTAAATAGTACCAATCAATCATTCAAAGCTCGATTAGTCCTCTTCACAGTAGGTTGTATTATCAGCATCTACCATATGGAAGTGGGCGTGGTTAGTTTCATTACGGCGCTATCTTTGAGGCTTTTTTAGGTGGCCTCAAAACACAAAGTATCCTTCACTTAACAGGCCATGAACAAAAGTTGTGCAATTATTGATAAACTGTCTTCCTTCTCAATAAATAATGGGCTGTATTCATCCCAAACAGACAAATCACTCATCATTTGGACAAACTGAGGAGCTGTCAAAAGAGATGACAATGATTTCCAATGACAGCCCTCTTCAAGTGAATGACTAATCACACAGGAGAATAAAAATAGCAGTCTATCGGACTATTCTCCAGTGTCTGAGTGAATATTGAAACGCAATCACATTACCTTGGAGGAGGCACATGCGCCTACTTCTCTTTAAACGTTTCAAAGAAAATATGACTAATGTGGGAAGGGTTTGTAACCTACCGATGATTCATGTGCCTTACAAAGTAGGATTTAAAGATGATTGCTGCTGCACTTACTGACAATACCTTGCACAAAAGCACTTCAATCAAGACACTGTATAACTCTAAGCTGATGGTAACAATCTCATTAGCATGTAGACAAAAGTACACTGAAAAACCTAAAATGTATTTACATATTTTATATATTTATATAGGGCCACGTGACATAAATTATATTAATTTTTCGTTTTATTAACAACGATATATCTTTTAATACGGTTGTGATAATGCATATTGATGGAACATTCTAGATGTGTCCTGCAAATTTGTCCTGCAAACGAACATGTCCTCAACGCACTGCAGCATTCTTGCTAGCAGCTAACATCCCTTCACAGTGCAAAGTCACTTCTAAGTTAACAATCCTTGCCTCCATTGTGGCAAATAAATGTCTTACAAGTATCATCCGTGAAGGACGAGTAACTAAATATGCTACACTTCACACGGTAGGAGGATATCCTAACCACTAAGCTGGAGCTCTTGAATATAAACAAAGTTGGGCAGATCATTACAAATATCGACAGTAACAATTTCAATGATAGTTTCAGTATGTAGTTAATACTACAGTGGTTAGATTGATATTTTTTTATCATCAAGAAAAAACATCTTTTGTCTTTGTGTTATTGTTTACAAACTCAAAGCCCCTGGATACAGAAGGACTTTAAGAAAACAAAACTATGGAATGAATCCAGACCCAAAAGTAGGAAATGATTTATATATTTGTTTGATTTTATTACACAAACATCCTGCGTTTTTGTCTAACTACAATTGTGATAAAAAAATGTAATCTTTCAATGATCTTGAAATTTTGAAGTACCGTATTTTTCGGATTATAAATCGCAGTTTTTTTCATAGTTTGGCCGGGAGTGCGACATATAGTCCGGAGCGACTTATGTGTGAAATTATTAACACATTACTGTAAAATATCAAATAATATTATTTATCTCATTTGCGTAAGAGACGAAGCAAACGGCAGCAATCGTCACACACACGTCAGCAATCGTCACTCACACGTCAACCAATAAGAATTCGGCGGGGGAGGGTCATGGCAGAAGTGCATTGTGGGTCATGGGATGCTAACTGCTATATGCTATATGCTACTGCCGTAGCTATTAAAATGGATCACATCAACATTGGTGGTAACTTATTAAAAGTGAGAAGGACTGAACAAAAATGGCACCGAAAAGAAAATCATATACTGCAGATTATCAATCAATCAATCAATGTTTATTTATATAGCCCTAAATCACAAGTGTCTCAAAGGGCTGCACAAGCCACAACGACATCCTTGGTACAGAGCCCACATAAGGACAAGGAAAAACTCACCCCAGTGGGACGTCGATGTGAATGACTATGAGAAACCTTGGAGAGGACCGCATATGTGGGTAACCCCCCCCCTCCAGGGGAGACCGAATGCAATGGATGTCGAGTGGGTCTGACATAATATTGTGAGAGTCCAGTCCATAGTGGATCCAACATAATAGTGAGAGTCCAGTCCATAGTGGGGCCAGCAGGAAACCATCCCGAGCGGAGACGGGTCAGCAGCGCAGAGATGTTCCCAACCGATACACAGGCGAGCGGTCCACCCCGGGTCCCGACTCTGGATTACAAGCTGGACGTAGTGAAATATGCAGTAGAGAACGAAAATCGAGCAGCAGAAAGAAAAGACATACCAGAGGCGACACCGGGGAGGAAGATTTCATTGGATTTAGCGATCGGGAGTGACAGATTGTTTGGTAAACGTATAGCATGTTCTATATGCAATAGTTATTTGAATGACTCTTGCCATGATGTGTTTCATTAACATACCAGGCACGTTCTCAGTTGGTTATTTGTGCGTCATATGGCGTACACTTATTCAGCCTGTTGTTCACTATTCTTTATGTATTTTATATTGCCTTTCAAATGTCTATTCTTGGTCTTGGATTTTATCAAATAAATTTCCCCAAAAAATGCAACTTATACTCCAGTGCGACATATGTTTTTTTTTTCCTTCTTTATTGTGCATTTTCGGCCGGTGCGACGTGTACTCCGGAGCGACTTATAGTCCGAAAAATACGGTATCTGTTTAGCATTGGTATGACCGATACTGCCCCTGTAACTACTTAGTACTGGATCAATTCCCACATTTGTAGTACGTACTGCTCAACACTAATATGAAGTAACAAGCCAAACAACAGAAGAATATGTATTTTACATTTTGTTACAGCAAAAAATAACCAGCTATGAAGAGTAAATTAACAAGTAGATTAATAATAGTTTTGACAGAATAATATAACTGGACATGAGTCAATATCTTACCGCATACATCAAAGTAGGAGCCTTTTAACCCGTTTTAAAAATGGTTCTGGTATGATTTACAGACTAAATAATATATCGTGATATACCGTATTTTTCCACTAAATTTAAAAAAAGAAAAAAAAAAGTCCATATATTAGCCGTATCGTACTATACGCTGAAGATATACAAAACCCAAAACCAGTGAAGTTGGCACGTTGTGTAAACCGTAAATAAACACAAAATAAGTTGATTTGCAAATCCTTTTCAACTTATATTCAATTGAATAGACTGCAAAGATGAGATACTTAACGTTTGAACTGGAACAATTTCTTATTTTTTGCAAATATTAGCTCATTTGGAATTTGATGCCTGCAACAGGTTTCAAAAAAGCTAGCACAAGTGGCAAAAAAGACTGAGAAAGTTGAGGAATGCTCATCAAACACTTATTTGGAACATTCCACAGGTGAACAGTCTAATTGAGAGGAGGTGGGTGCCATGATTGGGTATAAAAGCAGCTTCCATGAAATGTTTAGTCATTCACAAACAAGTATGGGGCGAGGGTCACCACTTTGTGAACAAATGCGTGAGCAAATTGTCGAACAGTTTAAGAACAACATTTGTCAATGAGCTATTGCAAGGAATTTAGGGATTTCACTATCTACAGTCCGTAATATCATCAAAAGGTTCAGGGAATCTGGAGAAATCACTGCAAGTGCGTAAGCGATGATGTTACGGAGCATCGATCCCTCAAGCCGTACTGCATCAAAAAACGACATCAGTGTGTAAAGGATGTCACAACATGGGCTCAGGAACACTTCAGAAAACCACTGTCATAATCCGTGATGTAGTGTTAGGAACCACAGATCCCTTCCCCATCAACAACAATGCTAATCAAGCAGATTTTGTGAGAGCCAACAATTACTTTGGGAAAAAGTATGTTCCAGAACCTTATATTTTTTAGCCTGAACACAAAGAGGATGAGCACTAGATTTTAGAAGCTGAGTGCTAATGGAATGCAGCTTTATTGTAACACTATAGCATCAGGAGCAATAATAGGTGCTAAACATACAAACTAACCATACCAAACCATAGTAAAACAAACACTTACTGTACAATTTCCACTCTTGCTGGATGCCGACCGAATGGATGCTCAAATAATTCCATTTAGATGAAGATTGAATGGCAAACCTCACAAGGGGTTAAAAAAAAAAGTTGCTGCAACTACATCTTTTTTGCCATCTCAGGTGATATCAAAGTCAGCCAGCCTGTCGGTCAATGGCCACATTTGTCTACTACCAGGTGAGATATCTAGAATCTGGAATTCATTTTTATCAAGTTTTAGATGAAGCAGAAGCACTGTGGCAACAATAGCAGCGTAACCTAGCATTAGCTCACTGCTATCAGTGTGTCGCTAAAATAGTCTGTCTGCGTTGGCACTTATAATAAAAATATCACTCATATTTGGTTCATTTTCAGGTCATGACATGTATATGGAGTATTGTTGGCGGTTTCTGGATGTTTTTTAGAGGGTAAAATGGGCTCAATAGAGGACCCCCGATCTGTTGACTCAATTGTTAACTATTTATTTACGATTTTGAATGCATAAAAAAAGCCAAGCATATATGTTCTTGTCTTACATAAGGATTGTGAATGATAAACAGCACATCTCTTTCCAATTTGTGCGTATTTCCAGTATGACTGATCTGATATGGTCAGTGCAGAAGCGTTACTCTAGTGACGTAGTATCTATGGACATTGCCAAAGATATTCGGAAGGACTATTTAAAATGGCCAACTGAATTTGTGGCATTTTGTGACGTTTAGACAGTATTTTCATATACTTTGCGGATTGTAAATACAATTGAATATGGTTTAATTGTTACAATGAAGCACAATTTTCACAAAAATAGCCTGCTCAGTGGCCTTGTGGTTAGAGTGTCCGCCCTGAGATCGGTATGCTTGGCACTCAGCATCAAGGGTTGGAATTGGGGGTTAATTCACCAAAAGATTCCCGAGCCAGCCACCGCTGCTGCTCACTGCTCCCCTCACCTCCCAGGGGGTGGAACAAGAGGATGGGTCAAATACAGAGGGTAATTTCACCACACCTAGTGTGTGTGTTACTATCAGTGGTACTTTAACGTTAATTCAGCATATAAAGTCCACTTGGTTTTTCCACTATACTGGCACTTTAATGGTTTCCAAACGGAGTCTGTAACAAAGCAGTAAAACAAACAAAACAGACGTCATCGTCATGAAGCTGCAGAAGCTGGCTCTCCAATCAGCTAAACAGACTCAATAACTCCACAGTGGCATCTTGTTGAATTTACTGAGGAATTTGTGAAACTGGAATAATACAAACAGAATGCCATTGTAAGGTAAAAATATTAATACAGATACTCGTAAATGTGTTAGCATATTAGCTCATGCTAATGATGCTCGCTTCATTACATTACGATAGCACGTACAAATATACATGAAAAAACTCCTACAGACATCACACATGGGATGGTTTAGTAAGTAAGAATTGTTTTAGTTATACTGTGAAACTTACAAACGTTGCTTAGAATTTTGAATAATGAATCCATATGAATAGAAACGCTATGGACGGCTAGAAGACGAAACAGCACTTCTACTTCCAGTTGAAAGCACCAAATGAAAGGACACTCCTCCACCGAATTTGTCCAAATGATAGTGCCATAGCACAAACAATAACACACCTTTTCAGTGTGTTTTTTTTAAAAAGCTATTTGCATTATGAGAAAGAAAAATCCATAAATTAGCCGCACCGTTTTAAAAACCTCAGGGTTTAAACTGTAGGAAAAAAGTAGAGGCTTATATTCTGGAATTTACGGTATATTTTTATTGCAGGAGGCTGCAATAAAGACTTTAGGCCATATAGTCCATTCTTATATTTCAGGCATTAAAACTATGAAAACCGTGATTTATGTTTTTTGGTATATTTGTCGCCATGTCCCACTCACAAATATCGGCATAGGCTAAAATGCTTCGCAATGTGTCATTGTACACCTGTCTAGTATCTGCAATTGTGATTTGGGCTCGTTCGGTCAAAGTCCCTGGCAGGAGTTAATCACAATACTTGATTTTGATCCAAAATGCCCGGTCCAAACCAAAATGGCCATCTTCCTGTTTGTTTGTAAACACGGGTTTTGAATACTTTTTTGTGTGTCCTGTCACGTCTCTACTAAATTTGGTGATAATCAGTGAAACTTGTGGCAGGGCCTATTTTTTTTTAAGTAATCAAGAGGGCGCTACTATTTGAGTTTTGGGGGTTCATTTTTGGGATCATTTAAATATTTGTATTCATACAATTGCAAACTTTGGTGAGGTTTATCCATCCATCCATTTTCTACCGCTTGTCGCTTTGGAGATGCAAGTTAAAACATACAAAAAAACGTAAGGAAAATGCAAAGAAGAATCAATACAGTCTGGGTCAAAAGTTTACATACACTTGTAAAGAACAATGTCATGGCTGTCTTGCCTTTCTAATAATTTCTACAACTTATTTTTTTGTGATAGAGTGATTGTAGCACATACTTGTTTGTCACAAAAAATATTCATGAAGTTCGGTTCTTTTATGAATTTATTATGGGTCTACTGAAAATGTGACCAAATCTGCTGGGTCAAAAGTATACATACAGCAATGTTAATATTTGGTTACATGTCCCTTGGCAAGTTTCACTACAATAAGGCGCTTTTAGTAGCCATCTACAAGCTTCTGGCAAGCTTCTGGTTGAATTTTTGACCACTCCTCTTGACAAAATTGGTGCAGTTTAACTTAATTTGTTGGTTTTCTGACATGGACTTGTTTCTTCAGCATTGTGCACACATTTAAGTCAGGACTTTGGGAAGGTCATTCTAAAACCTTAAAGGGGAACATTATCACAATTTCAGAAGGGTTAAAACCATTAAAAATCAGTTCCCAGTGGCTTATTTTATTTTTCGAAGTTTTTTTCAAAATTTTACCCATCACGCAATATCCCTAAAAAAAGCTTCAAAGTGCCTGATTTTAACCATCGTTATATACACCAGTCCATTTTCCTGTGACGTCACATAGTGATGCCAACTCAAACAAACATGGCGCATAGAACAGCAAGCTATAGCGACATTAGCTCGGATTTAGACTCGGATTTCAGCGGCTTAAGCGATTCAACAGATTACGCATGTATTGAAACGGATGGTTGTAGTGTGGAGGCAGGTAGCGAAAACGAAATTGAAGAAGAAACTGAAGCTATTGAGCCATATCGGTTTGAACCGTATGCAAGCGAAACTGACGAAAACGACACGACAGCCAGCGACACGGGAGAAAGCGAGGACGAATTCGGCCATCGCCTTCTAACCAACGATTGGTATGTGTTTGTTTGGCATTAAAGGAAACTAACAACTGTGAACTAGGTTTACAGCATATGAAATACATTTGGCAACAACATGCACTTTGAGAGTGCAGACAGCCCAATTTTCATCAATTAATATATTCTGTAGACATACTCTCATCCGCGCTCTTTTCCTGAAAGCTGATCTGTCCAGTTTTGGAGTTGATGTCAGCAGGCCAGGGAAGCTAGGGTCGATATTCTTCTCTTGATCATCTTCGGTGGCATAAGGGACGGTGTGAGCCAAGACATCCAGGGGGTTTAGCTCGCTCGTCTGCGGGAACAAACTGCCGCCACTGCTTGCCTTGCTACCGAGGTCCTTTGTCCCTGAATTGCTCACACACTCCGGCAGATTCAATGGGGGGGTCTGGCGGCAGATTTCTTTGACTTTATCGTTGGAAATGCATCTGCTTTGAGTGTCGCAGGATATCCACACATTCTTGCCATCTCTGTCATAGCATAGCTTTCGTCGGTAAAGTGTGCGGAACAAACGTCCAATTTCTTGCCACTTTCGTTTCTTTGGGCCACTGGTGCAACTTGAATCTGTCCCTGTTCGTGTTGTTACACCCTCCGACAACACACCGACGAGGCATGATGTCTCCAAGGTACGGAAAACAGTTGAGAAAACGGAAAATAACAGAGCTGATTTGACTCGGTGTTTGTAATGTGTTTGAGAAAATGGCGGATTGCTTCCCGATTATGACGTCACGTTGTGACGTCATCGCTCCGAGAGCGAATAATAGAAAGGCGTTTAATTCGCCAAAATTCACCCATTTAGAATTCGGAAATCGGTTAAAAAAATATATGGTCTTTTTTCTGCAACATCAAGGTATATATTGACGCTTACATAGGTCTGGTGATAATGTTCCCCTTTAATTCTACACAGATTTAGCCATTCCTTTACCACTTTTGACGTGTGTTTGTGGTCATTGTCCTGTTGGAACACCCAACTGTGCCCAAGACCCAACCTCCGGGCTGATGATTTTAGGTTGTCCTGAAGAATTTGGAGGTAATCCTCCTTTTTCATTGTCCCATTTACTCTCTGTAAAGCACCACGTCCATTGGCAGCAAAACAGGCCCAGAGCATAATTGATTGATATTGATATATTTTTATTTCAAATATGCATAAAAACAAGAGCAAACCTGATCCAATACAGTGCTATAGCCTTAACAGACATTATAACAAAATGAAAACAATGGAAAAGAAAAAACAAAAACAAATGAGCATTGGACTTTCTTTTTCTTTTTTTTTTTTACATATTTGAAAAGGAGTGAGAAGAAGTTTACACTTATTTAATCCCACCCCTTTTCTTTAAATCATAAATTACTCTGAGTTAGAACTACCTGTTCACTCAATGTACAAACTTAATGAACTTGTATATACATAAATTATAGATATATACATACATATGCACACTACACACATACATAGCCACACCATTACCACTAGTGATCATGGAAATGGTATGATGCCACCACAGCAACACCACTGCCTCAATGGGCAGCCCCACACTCTTCTGTAACATAAACAAGCCAATATCAAAGCCCTTCTTCATCTCTGTACCTCTGGAATACCATGTACCTATACTTCTTTTTAAACTGGTTTATGTTTGGACATTGCTTTAACTCCACATTCAAACCATTCCATAATTTCACTCCACAAATTGAAATACAAAAACTTTTAATGGTCGTTCTATAACTAAGCATTTTGAAATTTAAATTCCCCCTTAAATTATAACCGCCCTCTCGTATGCTGAACAATTTTTTAATGCTTCCCGGGAGTTTATTTATTTTGGCTTTATACATTATTTGTGCAGTTTGATACAAAATAATATCATTAAATTTTAATATTTTTGACTGTAAGAATAGTGAGTGAGTATGGTCCAGATATCCAACCTTGTTGATGATGCGTACAGCTCTTTTCTGAAGTGTAGTTATTGAATTTAATGAGCTTTTATAATTATTCCCCCAGACTTCCACACAGTAGGTTAAGTATGGTAAAACTAATGAACAGTAAAGAATGTGGAGTGATTTGTGATCCAGAACCTGCTTTGCTTTATTTATTACTGAGATGCTTCTTGACAGCTTAGATTGTACATGTTTTATATGTGATTTCCAGTTAATTTGATCGTCAATTGTAACTCCAAGGAATTTTATTTCAAAAACCCTTTCAATATCCACCCCATCTATTTGTATCTGCACCTTTGTTTCATGTGTCCTCTTTCCAAACAGCATTAACTTAGTCTTAGTCAGGTTTAATGACAATTTATTGTAGTCAAACCAAGTTTTTAGTTTACTCATTTCTTCCATAATGACTTCTTGCAATTGATTTAAGTCATCCCCTGAACAAAAAATATCAGTGTCATCAGCAAATAACACTAATTTCAATAATGTAGACACTTTACATATATCATTGATATATAGGATGAACAGTTTTGGCCCCAACACTGACCCCTGGGGGACACCACAAACAATATCCAAACACGATGAACAGCAATCCCCCAACTTCACAAACTGTTGTCTCTTATATAAGTAACTTTTAAGCCAATCTAGTACAACTCCCCTAATTCCATACTTTTCCATTTTATTGATTAATATATCGTGGTTAATTGTGTCAAATGCTTTTTTTAGATCAATAAATATTCCCATTGCATATTGTTTCTTTTCTATGGCATTTGTGATTTCCTCTATTGTTTCAACTATTGCCATTGATGTAGATCTGTTTGATCTAAACCCATATTGACAGTCAGAGAGTAATTTATGTTTTTCTATAAATGCATCTAACCTGTTATTAAATAGTTTTTCTAATATTTTAGAGAATTGTGGAAGTAAAGAGACGGGTCTATAGTTTGTGAAGTGGTGCTTGCTCCCAGTTTTAAACAGAGGTATAACTTTAGCTATTTTCATTTCATTTGGAAATGCGCCGGTTTGAAATGACAAATTACAGATGTATGTTAATGGTTTTGATATCCCTGTAATGACCTTTTTTACCAATGCCATACTAATGTCATTGGAGTCAGTGGACATTTTGTTCTTACATTTGTTTACAATATCCAACACTTCTTCTTCACCCACTGCATTTAAAAACATAGAATTGGGATTTCTCTCCAACAATCCCTCCATATTTTTACCAGTTGTCCGTGGATCTGGGATTTTTTTTGCAAGTTCGGGTCCAATACTTACAAAGAATTTATTGAAGGCATTAGCCACATCTTCCATATTATCATTTTCTTTACCATCATTCGTGAAATACGTTGGATAGTTAATTGAAGAGGTACTGTTTCTTATAACACTGTTTAATAAATTCCATATTCCTTTGATATTGTTTTTATTATCATCTAGTAATTTCTTATAATACTCTCTCTTATTTGACCTTATAATATGAGTTAATTTGTTTTTATATTTTTTATATTTATTTTCTGCTTCTTTTGTTTTCAATCTTATAAATTCTCTGTAAAGAGTGTTTTTCTTTTTGCAAGCATTTTGCAATCCCTTTGTGATCCAAGAACAATTAGTATATTTTATTTTACTGGTGCATTCTTTTATTGGGCAATTTTTATCATATACTGACCTAAATATTCTCAAGAATATATTGTAAGCGCTATTAACATCACCATTTTCATAAATTACATCCCAATTCTGCTCCAGTAAATCATGTATAAATGAACCAATAGATTCCTCTGATCTCGTTCTTCTGTATTGGGTTGGCTTTTCTAATTTTTTTGTCCTGTAGTTTCCATTAAATATCAGAAAAACTGGGAGGTGGTCAGTGATATCTTTGATCAATAGCCCACTTACGGTCTTATTCTCAATATCATTATTGAATATGTTGTCGATTAGAGTGGCAGAGTGGGACGTAATTCGACTGGGTCTGGTGATTTTGGGATATAGACTCATACTGTACATTGTGTCAATGAAATTATCTATATCATTATTTTTACTGGGATTTAACATGTCAATATTAAAGTCTCCACAAATGAAGACAGCTTTATTAACATTACTCTTCTTTGAAAACAAGCATTCCATCCAATCTGTAAAACATTCAATGCTTGTACCTGGCGATCTGTATATACAACTAATAATGACATTTCTACTTTTTTCCATACAAATTTCAACTGTTAGACATTCAAGTAGGTTATCAACCACAGTTGTCATATCATCCAGACGTTTGAATCTCAAGGTGTTATCCACATAGATTGCCACCCCTCCACCCCCCTTGTTTTGTCTATTCATATTAATAAAGTCATAACCATCCAGTTCAAAATCTGTCACTTTTTCACTGTTAATCCAAGTTTCAGATACTGCAATTATGTTAAATGGTTGAGAAAAGGTGTGTAAATAGTCCTTGATGTCCTTGAAATTCCTGTTTAGGCTTCTACTATTAAAATGGATAATGGACAATTTGCCTTTAGTAATAATATTCTGGTTGTACTGTTCATTGGTGTAGTAGCAGCAGTTCTCATTGATATTGAGGAGGAAATTATTGTCCGGGTCTATATCATGTTCCAAGTCTTGTAGGTGGTGCTCAGTGTATTGAGATGCTTTCAACTGTACATTGTCATATTCACTTACCAACTTAATTATGTGGCTAGTGTCATCTTGCGTATTGTCAATGTGTGTCATGATTGTGTTTAATCACTTTTACCTTACAGTCCAGTTCAAACGTCATATTCGTTCAGATCCTCGATGTTTCTAATCACCAGCACTTTGGCGTTCTCCGGAGTACCGTTGAGTTTGATGAATACGTTACAGTTCGCAGTCCAGGTTTGTAGAATTTTCTTCTCTCTCCTCATTTGGCGTGCTTTTCGGGCTATATCAGCATTTCGTTTGGTCAAATGGTCGTTCATATACACGTTTGTTCCTTTTAGCTTTCTTCCCTGTTTTAGCAACGCGATCTTGTGCTTTCTGTTTACAAATCTCAGGACTACGCTCGGCTTGTCGTTTGTTCCTCTCCTGGGCAAAAGGTGACATGCTTCGATACTGTTACAGTCCAGTTGTATGTCCTTGGACTGCATGAATACCGCCACCTGTCGCTCCATTGAAATGATATCCAACTCCGCCGGCTCCTCTCCATTCGCTGGGTTTACTGCTCGTGCGTAAGACCGGGGTTTGATGCTAAGTCCGGTGATGATCACATCATTGACCCGCGTGTACTGCTCAATATCAGCAACTCTGTTCTCCAGGATTGCGATTTTCTTATCTTTCTCCAGATTGTCAGCCCTCATCTGATCCAGCTGCACAACAAGGGCCATGATGGTTTTCTGCTGCTCCTTGATCGTAGCAACTTCCTCGATCAGAGTGTCGATTGACTTTTTAAGTTCGCTATAATCAGCCTTGGGCGCCATCTCGTCTTTGTAACAGCGCACCGGCTAGTTACTCCAGATATGCACTTGTTAAATTAATTGCAAACTTTCTCCTTACATTATTAAACTTAAATGTTTGGAGTAAAATTTGCGAGCGCCGGTTCAGCTACCGGAACAGGAAGTGACTGAATACTACCACCACCCTGCTTGACGGTATGTGTGGTGTTCCTGGGATTAAAGGCCTCACTTTTTCTCCTCCAAACATATTGCTGGGTATTGTGACCAACAGCTCAATTTTTGTTTCATCTGACCACAGAACTTTCCCCCAGAAGGTCTTATCTTTGTTCATGTGATCAGCAGCAAACTTTAGACGAGCCTTAAGGTGTCTCTTCTGGAGCAAGGGCTTCCTTCTTGCATGGTAGCCTCTCAGTCCATGGCAATGCAAAACACGCTTGACTGTGGACACTGACACCTGTGATCCAGCAGCTTCCAATTCATTGTAGACCTGCTTTTTTGGTGGTTCTCGGTTGACTCTTGATCATCCTGACCAATTTTCTGATAGGTGATAGCTTGTGTTTTCTTCCTGATCGTGGCAGCGACAAAACTCAGGGTTTCCCCCAGCGTTTTGTTGTTAAGGCGGCCGCCTTAACAACAAAGAACCACCGCTTAAACTAAAGTCGTAAAAAGATCTCCAGCCACACATGCACATTTAAAAAACGATCTCTGTCCCCAAGCAAACGCATACACTGAGTGTCATACGCATGCCAAAATACTGGGGGCGCTGTAGCCTAGGACTCAATCAGAAACTTCCAAAACGTAATTTCCGGAGGCGGCATATAGCAAAAATGGCGGATCACGGCAATAAATAATTATATATGTGGACTGACAGAGAAGTAGAGCTACTTTTAAGCATTGTTTTGGAGTTTAAAGTTAACAAAACTCAACAAAGTGTTGACTGGGAAACTTGCCAGTCCAAGTATAGTGACATTCTTACCCTATTTTTGGAGCGGTACAGACTTAGAGGGACATCTGAGGAATTTCCTCATCGGAAAGAGAACATCACAAAAACAACACTAAACTGAAAGCGATTCGTGGAAAGTACAGACAAGCAGTCGACGCAGGTGGAAGAAGTGGTTACGGTAGAGTTGTTTTGCTGTACTTCGAACTATGCGAGCAGATCTCTGGCGGTTCTCCATCAACTACATCCATTCAATTTGGAATAGAAACATCAGATATTGACACAAGCTCTCACAGGAGTTTGGATTCTCCATTCACCCTTGACAGCCAGGTCACAGACAAAGATATGCCGAATGATGTACAAGAGCAGCAAGATTCCAACGGGAACAATGCACAATCTGCTGTGGTGAGCTCTACTTCAGGTATGTGGGCGCTAACTTCGTTGCTAGGAAGTAATATTGTTAAAAGGCAGATAGATGTTGTATATCTGGGGCATCAAAACATTTTATATGGATAGATGTATATCTGGGGCATCAAAACATTTTATATGAACTGCACTGCAATTACAAATGCTCTCAGATGACCACTTTCAACAATGTGGAATCATTAGGGGTGTAACGGTACGTGCATTTTTATTGAACCGTTTCGGTACGGGGTGTTCGGTTCGGTTCAGAGGTGTACTGAACGAGTTTCCACATGAACATATAAAGTAGCCGCCTAAGCTAAAGTCTTAACAAGCTGCTCCGCTTCGTTCTGCCCCTTCTCTGTCAACACTCTACACAGCATGCAGCATTGTCCCACCCACACAACCATCTGATTGGTTACAAACAGAGCGGTAACAGCCAATCATTAGTGCGTATTCAGAGCGGTAACAGCCAATCAGCAGGGCGTATTCAGAGCGCATGTAGTCAGTGCTTAGCGTTAGGCAGGAAGCATCAGGCAGCGGACTCTCCCCAAATTATAATAAACACCTCCCAGTCAACTACTAGTAACATCACTATGAGCCCGTTGACGTTGTAGAAATATAAACTGCAGCTCAGCTCGCTCACAGTCCTGGCTTGAGGTGAAGGCTAATTCGCTTTTAGCGTAACATTAGCTCATTTTGCGGTGTGTGTGTGTGTGTGTGCGTGTGTGAGTGTGCATGTGTGTATGTTACGGACAGCAAAGCCCTGTCTGTCTGTTATTTCACTTTACCTTTTTCTGTGTTGATTGAGCTGTGTAGAAGCAGCAAAAAAGGACATTATGTTAAATGAAGAGTTTCTGTCTCTGATAGTTGATATAATAATGTAACTGCATCATAAAGCCTACATGAACTCCATGGTGTTCAGGGATGAATAGTCTCTCCTATTGGTATTGTACTATTTTTTTCAGCTATAGTTACATTAATCATTAGTAATGGAGCAGCCTAGTTTTGAATGGCAGGGTCCCTGCTATCACATGTTGATAAAAATATAACATTTACAGCATAAAAACTACACGCTTCCCAAATGCTGTAATAAATTAAGCATGATGAGTTGACTTGAAACTGTTTAATGTTGCACTTTTTATATGTAGAAGAAAAGTTTTGTGATTTTAATTAATCTGAGCAACAACTTGAGGCAGTTTAATGTTGATTAACGTGGGCAGAATTATTATAGTGTTCTCAATGTTAAAAGGATAAAGCCATTGTTTACAAATTTGGTAAATAAATAACCAAAAAATGTATATTTTGTTGTTTTCTTACTCTACCGAAAATGAACCGAACCGTGACCTCTAAACCGAGGTACGTATCGAACCAAAATTTTTGTGTACTGTTACACCCCTAGGAATCATATTTTGCCCATTTGTTTTATTATTATCATTGTTTGACAACAGCATGACAAAAATACTTGCTTTGGAATCAGAAGTCAAGATGGCACGCATATATTAAAGTTCAGCTGTTTTAGATGTATTTAAATAGGCTTGTATTAAAAATGTTTTGAGTAGTTTCTTGTGATAAATAATATTGAGTTAAGTAACACTGCAGTTGCATTAAGTATTTTGTTTTTCTGTCAAAATTAAAATACCTCAAAGTGCTTTATTGATACACATTGCTTCCCGACGATGTTGAGGGCCGTTTGACATGTTGTAAATAACATGTCACTATCTTACACCTGTGCTAAAGTGGGTTTATCCCAAATAATGTATTCATGATTATTGAATGTAATTTTGTAAAAATCCTTATAAAAATGTTTTTTGTTTTCACTAGGCAAAACTCAACAGCCACAAGCACGACAGACTAAAACGAAAACTTCCAATTGAGACAAAGTTGCTGAATGCAGCAGAAGAAGACATCCAGATAAATAAGAGACTTCTGGACATGATGGAGACATCAGAGAAGCGATCGTCTGACAATTTAGACAAACTAACATCAAATTACTAAGTCAAAATATTGACTTACTAATTCATAATAATGACATACTTAATATCTCAGGTAACTAGGGCTGTTTTGTGTTTTGTTTATACTTTACGGAAAAAATATTGAGATGTATATCGCCATTCTGTAAATGGAGCAGAAAACACAACCGAAAATTGTAGGCTTCTTTATTTCTTTAATATTTTTATTTATAATAAGATAGTGTTATTTGGTTATTTTTTAATAAACAATGTGTTCAATGTAATCAGAGTCTGTAGTCTATTGCCCCCCCAGGCTGTGGTGGCAGCGATGAGGTGGAGACGTGATGGCGACAGGCCGAGTTACACTGTTCCTTACACCCACTCACCCCCTCCCCCGTCCTGCTGCTTATCCCGGGCGACACCCCCTCCCACCACCTTAACTAACACATTTTCTGGGGGAAACACTGAAACTGTGCCATGCACTTTATACTTACGAACAAATGTCTGCACAGTTGCTCTTGGGACCTGAGGTTGCTTTGAAATGGCTTCAAGTGACTTTCCTGACTTGTTCAAGCCAATGATTAGTTTTTTCAGATCTGTGCTGAGTTCCTTTGACTTTCCCATTGTCGTATTTGTAACTGAGTCTAAGACTGCATCACATGAGCCCTATTTAAATGGGCTCAGAGAAGTCAACAGGTGTCGTCAATCATAATCACTCACATGAAGTTAAGAGGCCATGCCATTAAGCTAATTTGATTTGATTGTAACTTTTCCACATCACCAAAATGTATCATGTATTGTTGCTGTATGTATACTTTTGAACCAGCCGATTTGGTCATATTTTCAATAGACCCATAATAAATTCATAAAAGAACCAAACTTCATGAATGTTTTTTGTGACAAACAAGTATGTGCTCCAATCACTCTATCACAAAAAAATAAGAGTTGTAGAAATTATTGGAAACTCAAGACAGCCATGACATTATGTTCTTCACAAGTGTATGTAAACTTTTGACCACAACTGTATATATAACCGTAGCCTTCATGATAGGGCCTGCTTGGCACCGCTCTCTCAGACCCTAATGACAAGGTTAATTTTTCCATTGTCAAAAGAAACAAATGTCCTTGACGATTCTTAATAAATGTTTGCCTTAATTTATTCTAACCCCAGGCAGTCAGGCACTGGCTGTCACCTATGAGTTTACACAACACTCAAGCCGCCAACAACAACCAACCACCCAGGCTCTCACAGCGTACCTCAATATATTATCCGCTGCATGTCAAATGTTTGGACGTCCCGTAATTTTGTAATTCGCCCCCGACTACAGCTGTTGGCAGGTTGGCGAGCCAGCCGTGCCCGAGTTAATCATAGATTAGTTTATCTGGGCCATTTTAAATCCTCATCTGTAATGCAGTGCTACCTAAGCAGCAAGTAATCACTGCCCCCTACTCTTTCCTGAAGACCCACATGAACACACACACTACACCTCCTCACTTTCTCCCCAGGCTTGATTCCTTGGTGCCTTTTCTCATGCCCGTCTATCATTGCCCATTTTCTCATGAGCCTTTATGCCTGATTAGGCATTCTCATCAAGCATGTATGAGCCAAAACAGTGCCAAAATATCGTCTCAAAGGCCTTATTTCATTTGTTAAAGCCTATGCAGCACAATTCAAAAGGTGAACAGAGGATCTCATCCCAGCATGAAATATGCTGTTTAAATACGACAAGGACTGCAAGGGCAAGAGGTTAAAAAAACAAAACAACAACACGACAGCTAATCAATTCCGAGGAAATCTGAAAAAGTAAAACTAAAACTGGGGCATGAAATAAATATGAGGACAAAGAGGAAATAAAGATAACTTCAAAGATAATTGCGGCTATTGAAGCTCTAAATCTTTGTTGCAGGTAATGTGACCCATAGAGCCACAATTTCCACGTTATTGAAAAATGTGCCACATTGAAATAAACCAGAATTATTCATTAAAAATAAAACGGTGCAAAAGTGCAAAGTGCAGCTTTTTAGTGTCTGAGTTTCAATTGGCCGTATCTCCATTTTTGAATTCATAATATATGATAGGTTTTGGCGATATGGACGATATACGATATAAATTATGTTTTTAATACAATCGTTATATTGCAATAATGCATGTTGATGACACATTCGAGCGGTGTATTGCAAATTTCACCATTGGTAGTTTTTGCTTGTGTTGTGTTATTTTGCACTATTTACAATTTATAATATAAATTATGTATGTAATAAAGGGAATAAGGAAATCATATGAATATTAATTGATATCGTTACATAGCCATCCTGTGTTTTTGTTGATGTTGATGTAATGAAATTAAGTTTTTTAAACAGCTCTTTTAAGTGAACGATGAAAATCAATTCTTAATTGTGAGTTTTTTATGCACATGCAAATTTAGCGCCAGCAATTGCCCACGATTCACGTATATGTCACTCGATTGGCAACCGGACTAGAAAATTATTAAACTTTTTTTGCTAATAAAAATACATATATATATATATAATTAAAACTACTATTTTTTTATTTTATTTATTTTAATTTGGATTTACTTTTCGGGTTAATTATTCTGAAGGAGGGGTGGCAAACATCGCAATTATGGCTGCCCTCAGATCGCCGCTTGTAACAGGGAATATATATGAATATAGCCTCATTAACCAATTTGCATAGGAACTGTGTTTGATTATTATATTTTCTACTAACAGATTGATGGATAACTTAGTTTGAAATTGTAAGTAAAGGCGACAAGCAGATATTCAAATAAAACAAAAAAATGCTTGGAGTATATTGCACGATCAAATGTTAAAGTTTGAAAGATACAGTATGTTTTGTCTGAAAGTGCTGCATTTAAGCAAAGTATTTCCAGTCTTTCGCAGACCATTTAACATAATGTGGCAGGCATAGAATAGAACTTGCCCCATATTAAAGACCTATATTGACTAGGTCTTTAATATCGGTAGGTCAGATTTTGTATTATACAACCATATGGTTACTAAAACTATATTATATATATATATATATATATATATATATATATATATATATATATATATATATATATATATATATATATATATATATATATTCTATATTCGTGCTAGTGTAATGAGTGAATAATATTTATATAGTGCTTTTCTCTAGAAACTCAAAGCACTTTACATAGTGGAACCGATTATCTACATTTTAAGCTACATTTAAACCAGTGTGGGTGGCACTGGGAGCAGGTGGGTAAAATTGTTGCCCAAGGACACAATAGCAGTGACTTGTATGGCGGAAGCAGGGATCGAACCTGGAACCATCAAGTTGCTGGCACGGCCTCTCTATCAACTGAGTACTAAAATAGTTTCAGAACTCTAGTGACCACGAGTGTGTAAATATGGGACGTGCTTTTTCTAACAAGGTTACAAATGGTCTAATATGCTGTGCATACTCATTTATGAAGATAGGCAACGCGGAAACAAAGGGTTATGCCACAATCTCAATCCCAAAATGTACCTTCACTTCCCAGGTTATCATAATTCATTATTGATTACAGGCTACCAACCATCCTTATTTTTGCTTACACTACAAGAGGCTGCAGTGTACTCACATGCATGCGTAAAACACCATTACAGGGGAATCATTTCCCTTTAAGTCATCGCCATGACAACTGCCTGCTCTGTAGCTATTCCTCATCCAAACCTCTTTATGTATTACCGCTTTACTAGGCAGTCCTCTGTGTGCATAAAAAGCAATGTAAATACAATGCAATATCCATTTAATTTGTGCACAAGCCCGACAATGGCATGCAAACAAAGAGGGATTTGACGTTGGCGCGGAGAGAGAGCAATAATTTGGTACAGTGTTTCTTTAAAGGACTGGGATGAGCTGTCCACCAATGTGAATCATTTAGCCAGGCTGAATGTTCAATTGAACTAAATCCATAAAAGATGAGAGTATGCGCTGATCCTGAAAAAAAATCACTTTGATGCACTGTGGGCAGCTTATTTTTCAGGATGCTGGTGCTTGTATTGCTCCAGGCTTTCTAAATTTGCATCCGGACCTAAAGGTGGGCCAAAAAATAGGAACCTCAGAACCCAAACTGAGCTGTTTGGATTTCTAGTTGATATTTACAAAATATATATCATCAGTTAATCGTCACCAAACTAAAAATAAATAAAATGTGGAGCTAATGGATATCAAGTACAGAAAATAAAGTAATAAAAAAGAAATGTAGTCACTTTTTTTCAAATCCTCATCAAATTTATCAAAGCTAGGGATGTAACGATCAACTGTATTATTGAAAACTGCGGTCAAAAAAAAAACTAGACGGTTAGTATTACCATTTTAAATTAAAACTATCAAAAAAACTTGATCAATAACTGCACTTGCTAAACTCACAGACTGACTGGGGCCAGCTCGCTAGCTTAAATGATAACATGAAAACGACAGACAATAACATCTTTCCCCTTTAAAAAATAACATACCCTAATCTAAATTTATATAAACACATTTCTGTCTGGGCAACTAAGCTATTCAATTGTTGTCAAGTGTTCTGCTTTTTTCGCTGTGCTTATCCCACACTTGAAGGGATGTATCAATGCTGAATGTGGCTTCTGGATTTCACTCAAAAGACCAGACCGTTGTTACTTTTTTCCTTTAATTTTCCTTTAGTTTGCAACAGTTTTTCCAAACGAAGAAACAGCTTCCCCTTTCTTTTTTAGTCTTTTTATCAGTCCCCAGCAGTGTTAGTAGACTTCAGTAGACTTTAGTTTCTTTAGCTGTCTTTAGCTGCCTTTAGGTGAAATACCGGCTGTCCGTTCAGCTTTTGGTTTTGGTACTTTTTTGCACAACTCTGGGTTATCTGTAAGGAACTAAACCTTTTTCCACTCTGCGGTGGCGTCTTTTTGTCCTCCTTGATTTGACACAGCTGTCTAATTACCGGGCTCGCGCACCAGCAGATGAGACGGGAGCGCCCCGCGTTACACCTGCACGTGAATAGATCGGCTCTGATCATATAAGGCGACTGGCTGAACTAATGCCGAATTATATACACCTTACCTGGGGTTGCCTAGGTGAATAGGGATGCGGATGTGCTCCAAGATAAAATATAATTTTATTAAGTGGGGTTTAGCTGGTTGCCAAGCCGCCGCGGTTGCGCGCTCGCACATCAGCTGACGAGACAGCTGTTCACCGCTACACCTCCCACTCAAACTTTCTGAACTTATTCCGAAAGTTTGCAACTGAAAAGGCGAACAACTTCAAACAATTGTACCACTAGGGGCACTGCTCTTCTACAGGTAAAAGAACTACAAGCCGCCTGACATCTCTGCGCAATGCCACACCAGTAGACCTCTCTTTCCGGTCACTAGAAACTGTGGGGTGGATCACTGGCTGCCGATGATGGACTGAAGCACAGTTGCCTGGAGTAACAAGAACTTCAACATCTCTGACAATGCCCTTTGAATCGGGAACTATTTTGACGATTCGGCCAAGTCTAAACTGCCCACGCAAAGCGTTCTGATCACAAAGCCACACAACATCACCAAGAGAGACATTTCTTTCTGTAGCATGCCATTTTGATCTAACAAAAAGGTTTGGGCCAGCAAGCTGGCACCATGCTTTCCAGAACTCGTTGACTTGGACTTGAATATCTCTGAGCCGCTTGTAGGGATAGTTCTGGAACTCAAATGATTTGAAGTCACCACTGTGAGATGCTCGACCCAGGAGGAGAGAGTTTGGTGTCACATACTCCACACAGACCTCCCGACTCTGGATTCTTGCATCAATAGGACGCTCGTTTGCCAGGTTAGCTGCCATTTGGAGGGATGTGAGGAACTCGCTGAAGGTAAGATTTGTAGACTTGCTCAATTTTGAAGGGCCCTCTTGGCGACCTTCACGGCAGCTTCAACAGCTCCATTCCAATGTGGTGAGTCGGCAGGGAGCACTTTCCATGTCCAGGTTGTCCCATTCGCCGCTGCATACTCCTTCAGGCTTGCTCTGTCTAGGCTCTCCAGGAAGCCATACAAATCCTCCAACAAGGACTTTGCACCAATGAAGTTGGTCCCAGGATCTGACCAAACTTTGAGGGGGTGGCCTCTGATGGCAGTGAATCTCTGGTAGGCCATTAGGAAACTCTCTTTCGACATGCTGTTGACCATGTCTATGTGCAGGGCCCGGCTCGCCATGCAGCAAAAGATGACCCCCCAGACCTTCATGAATACTCTCCTTTTGACATCATCCTTCACCAGGTAAGGTCCAAACAGGTAAACAGACATGAACTGGAATGGTACAGCAGGTCTTGATCTCTCCACTGGCAGGTCACCCATCACTTGTTGACAGACTCGAGCTCTGGCCTTCCTGCAGTGGACACACTGGTTGACAACTTTCTGGGCTAGTCGTCTGCCTTGCACAACCCAAGCCCTCTTTCGCATTTTGAGTAGAGTCCCGGCAACGCCTTCATGCCCTTCTTGGTGACTCCGGCATGCAAGCAGAGTCCCCAGCCATGTGTCAAAGGGGATCAGTGGAACAGCCAGGCCGTCTTCCTTGAAGTGCTGGATTCTGCCTCCACATACCAATAGCCCACTTTCCTCATCCCTGTATACGACCAACCGGTCTGTTGTGGTGCTGGGAAAGGTAGCTTCTGCTTGTGCCGCCAGGCAGAGGTTTCGGAAGGCGTCCTCTCTCTCTGCCACGGTGACTGTGCCATCGACCGGGACTGCCTCCCACTTTGGTCTTCCCCTGGCTGTACCATGAAGAAAATTCTTTGCTGCCCTCCAGAGCAGTGCGAGTGACTTCTCCAGTTTGGTCAGGCTGCTGAATCGCTGGATATCCATAAGGCTTGTGACTGCAGCCCCGGCAGGAGGTCTGTGCAGATCGACGGGGCTTGAGATTAGTTCCGGTTTAGACTCAGTCTTTCCTCCAGCTCTGGTCAGGGCAGCAACGAAGGACTTTTTCTGGATGCGAATGAGGTTCTCTCTGGCTTCAACAGTAACATCTTTGGCAGACTTCACTGGCCACTCACTCTCTGGGAGACTTAGGAACTCAGGACCCAACTGCCACTTTGTGCCTTCGTCCAGGTCCTTGGGGCTTGCCCCTCTTGAGATAATGTCTGCGATATTGAGGGGCCCAGGGATCCACCACCAGTCTTGGACATTTGTACTGCCTTGGATCTCCCCAATTCTGTTGGCAAAAAATGTCTGATAGCAGTAGCTTTCCCGTTGGATGGTTCCCAAGACTGTCTGGCTGTCGACCAGGTGGTACCACTTTTCCACACGGATGCTGCAATGCTTCTGGAAGTGCTTTTTCAGACGAGCTGCATAGACTGCTCTGCAGACCTCAGCTTTGACAGCATCCCCCTTGTTGTCTAATGGTGTCAGCCTGGCTTTGGCTTCAACCAGTCGTATAGTCACGTCCTCTGGTAACTCCCACCGAAGGTACAATACGGCACCGTAAGAGCGTTCGCTACCATCAGAGAAAGTGGTACCACAGGGCTTGGCACACGAGACAGGTGGCGTCAGGGCTCTGATGAATTTCAACTGGCTGAGCTCAGCATAGTCTTCAAAGAGACAGGTGCCATCTTCACGGAGGCTCTCAGTCAAAGGTGCATCCCATGTATCTACTGATGGACCATAGTTGACCTTTGCTTCCTGGAAAGCTCTCCTCACCAAGATGGCTCCCTTCTGTTTGACAGGAGTTGCAAGACCGAGGGGATCGTATAGCCCAGAAACTTGACTGAGGAGATTTCTTCGGGTGAGTGGATATGGCACC
Organism: Nerophis lumbriciformis; assembly: GCF_033978685.3. Classification (NCBI taxonomy): domain Eukaryota; kingdom Metazoa; phylum Chordata; class Actinopteri; order Syngnathiformes; family Syngnathidae; genus Nerophis; species Nerophis lumbriciformis. Next base: position 23,526,206 of record NC_084554.2, on the reverse strand, counting down.
TGCGCTCTGACTTCTTCTCTTGACAGGTTTTCTCCGAGTCTCATTTTCTTTCTCTTTTTGGAGAAGTTCACAGCTACCATCAAGTAAAGCCTGTCACTCTCAGGATCATATCCAAGGCCCAGGGCTTTATTGTTCCCCTCAGAGAGTTGGTTTGGGAGGACCATCACTGGGGGTTCTTCCTTCTTTAAGTGGCTTGATTCTGACCTCCCACTTTGGCCGGAGTAGACCCATGCCTTCATGTAGAATCCTCCGGCTTCCAGGATGTGCTCAACATTTGAGGTTATTTGGCTTGAGCTGACCAGATCATTATGCGAGGTCAAGATAGCTGCCTTTAGGTGAAAAACCGGCTATTGGTTTTGGTACTTTTTTGCTCAACTCTGGGTTATCTGTAAGGAACTAAACCTTTTTCCACTCTGTGGTGGCGTCTTTTTGTCCTCCTTGATTTGACACAGCTGTCTTAATTACCGGGCTCGCGCACCAGCAGATGAGACGGGAGCGCCCCGCGCTACACCTGCACGTGATCGTAAATAGATCGGCTCTGATCGTATAAGCCGACTGGCTGAACTAATGCCGAATTATATACACCTTACCTGGGGTTGCCTAGGTGAATAGGGATGCGGATGTGCTCTAAGATAAAATATAATTTTATTAAGTGAGGTTTGGCTGGTTGCCAAGCCGCTGCGGTTGCGCGCTCGTGCATCAGCTGACGAGACAGCTGTTCGCCGCTACAATTGTGCACATTGAATGTACAAGCTGTGCTCTCTTAGAACTGGGTGATCATTTTATACTTAGAGAAAGACGAGACTGAGGTGTTTTTACAGTACGTTCAAGGACCTCTGGACTGAGTACGACACCACAACGCACAACAGAAATAAATAATAGATTATTTGTGACGCACTTTTCAGTTAAATAAATATTAATATTAGAGTACAAAATAATTTTTAGAATAAAAGATTAGGCATTAAAACGGATCATTTTCGTTATTTTGGTTAAAAGATTTCAACCTGTGTATAAGTACTTACTTTTACTTTTGAAGCACATTCAACAATACCGCAATAATGATAACCGTTGCTTGGTTTGAGTTTATTTCGAACATGGATACAGTTACAATACATCATATATTTCACATATTATCTTGTTCTCTTTACAACATGTCCAAAAAGGAGTAAAAATATATCAGAGCTTATCTAATCCTAGCCATCTTTCATTACATTTCTAACATATTTGTCCACTTCCTGTTCACATTTTGTAACACAACTTAAATGAATGAGTAATAAATACAACCGTTCTATTAAATAGTTTAATATGTTTTGATAAACATAATGAAATGAACAAGTTTTTCATTTTCAATAAGTTCAAAATGTGTTAGGATTCTTCCTTTTTGTACTTTTTAAACACTTTGAGCAGATTCTAAAAATGGATCATATTCGTACATTGTTTGACTTATTTGCTTAATCCAGTCCATAATTTAATTCCACATACTGATGTACTAGGTTTTAAGAGTTGTACGTGCATACACATGTTTGTGATATAATTTTTGCATTTTGTTACATCCCTAATCCAAATATGAAGCACTTTAATTAATCAATAACATGTACTTTATAATATCAGCACACTATACGGACTATCTAAATGGTTAGTTCTTTAAAGATTGTTCTCGCTTTATATTGATACCATTAAAGGGGCCCTATAATGCAAAACCAACTTTTCCTACTTTTTGGTACCTGCTTATGTTTATTTGGGATGTGCATAAGTCCGGAAAATTTGAACTCAAACCGTGGAGGCTTTGCGAATATATTTTTGAAAGTATCTTGCCTGAGCTGCCAAACGGTCCGTTTGGAATTTTGCTCAATTGTGACATCCGCGGGTTATCCATATATGGTAGAATTTTACTCAAACATCATTGTGCGAGTCAGCCAGTCTAAATTTGTGTAAAACCAGCTGTGCCACAACATCGTATCCACGATGTTTTCTAAAAAAAATAAGTTTAATGGCGGAGTCGGTGACTGCTATTTATGGCAATGGAGGAGACAATGAAACTGTAAGCAATAACAGTAGGTTAGAAATGTATGAATTATACGTTAGCAACGTTAGCTCGAGTTGATGTGTAGCTGGCTTAGCGTTCTACCGTAAGACAATAGCATCACCGTCTTCTAGCAATATAAAGATGGATTTTTCGAAAAACATCTTTTTATGGCGGAATCGGTGACTACTGTCTATGGCAATGGAGGAGACATTGAAACGGTAAGTAATAACAGTAGGTTAGACATATGTGCATGATACCTGAGCAATGTTAGTTTGAGTTACTGTGTAGCTAGCTTATCCTTCTTCTTTAAGACAATAGCATCACCGTCTTTTGGCAATGATAGATGGATTTTTTTTTGTCAATACTCTTAATGGTGGAGTCGGTGACTACTATTTATGGCAATGGAGGAGACAATAAAATGGAAATGTAACAGTATGTTAGAAATGTGTGAGCAATGTTAGCTCGAGTCTTTGTGTAGCTAGCATAGCCTTCTGATGTAGGACAATAGCATCATGTCCTTCGGCAAAATAAACAATTATTTTCTGAATAATTACTTTTAATAGGATCAGTGCCTACCAGAGGTGGGACCAAGTCATTGCTTTGCAAGTCACAAGTAAGTCTCAAGTCTTTACCCTCAAGTCTCGAGTCAAGTCCCGAGTCAAGACAGGGCAAGTCCGAGTCAAGTCCAAAGTCAAGACTGGAAAGTCTCAAGTCAAGTCCCAAGTCCTGCATTTTGAGTTTTGAGTCCTTTCAAGTCATTTAACCACAGACTAATATATTTACACAGATTGTGTATGCTTTTAAAACGCTGTATTTATTTATTAAAACAAGTGCATTTGAAATTGCAGGGAAAAAGATAGTGCTGACATTGCACTTCAAAATAGCACTATTAACCAGTCATTTTAAACATGTAACTCATTCCTTTACAGAATAAACACATTTGAAAACAAAGTGCAACTGTACTTATTTGCACAAAAGTGTTAACATTGTATTTCCATGGCATATTGCATTGTAACTAGTTCCACAGCAGTTTCTATCCTGTTCTTACCTTATCTCATTGATCTCATCTCATACTGTATGTGTGTTTATGTGTGCGTACACATGAAAAACATAACAAATATATGAACATAACAATGAACAGAGTTGTACTTTTTAGATGTCATGACCCTATGCAATATGTACACATATTCTTAATATAGTATACATTTTAACTGACCTTTATTTGACTATGTTTGTCTTTTTGTAGGTGGCTAAAATACGCGGTGCTGCTGACTGCCGTCTAACGTTACGTTACTGTGTGTGATACATTTACTAACGTTACGTTACTGTGTGTGATACATTGACTAACGTAATGTTACTGTGTGTGATACATTGACTAACGTTACGTTACTGTGTGTGATACATTGACTAACGTAACGTTATGTATAGGTACCTCATGAAACCCTGCTTAAAAAAAAATCACTTGACAAAAAGTATGAATAAGGTAGCAAACTGCAGTGGACGCAACAGATTGCCGTGTTTGCAATTACGTTATAACCATAGACATCTTATAAGTAGACGCAGCATTGGTTGCTGTGACGTGAGCAATTTGGCCGCCATCTTGAAGTGCTGATGAGGAGCCGGCGAGCAGCCTAAACTGACAGTTGAAAGGTAGAAAACAAAGATGCCGGGCTGGTGTTCAGCGTTTTCCTGCTCAAATGAGCGGACTGTTGAAAATAGGAATCGGGGGATTACTTTTCACAAGTGAGATTTAACATTAACGTACTATTGGTTGTATTTTATGAAAATAATATTACCACAGAGTTGAGAAGGATCAAAGATCTTCAATATTTGTATGTGAAAATCACAAAGAAATATTCTGGGGGAGGATGACCCCCCTACAGGGGTTTGGTTTGCAAACTTTCAGCCCCACCTAAAACAAAATTCACCAGCCACTACTGATTATGATGCATTCTCATTTTAGGCAAAGTATAAGACAATACTTTCTTAACAGTATAATTGTAACCAGGAATCAGTCTTCAAGTAACAATATTCAAATACTAACATTGTTGGGTTAAACAGAATTTGGTTTTATTCTGAATCCAGTGAAACAGATTGGTGGTTTTAGCTGATATGAAGACTTTCAGGTGTTTATATATGTTTAAGTATTTGGCAGACGCTTTTATCCAAAGCGACTTACATAAAATAATACATATAAAACAATCACTGCAAACATTATCATTTAAGGGAAGAATGTAATAGAAAATATCAATACAAAGTGTCAAGACAGAATAAACTCTCTGCTGCTGCAGCAACAGAGATACAGTCTATAGGTCCCTAAGATATATAGATATCTAATGTATTCATACATTGTTTACGTAGGATACACGCATATGTATATATAACCTAATCATATTGTTTCTTCAACTTAAAAATAGTTTACCGTTTTTTTCCCCCTTCTCTGGGATTATATTCCCAGTTTTGATCTCGGACGTCTGGTCACTTAAGCGTATAAGAATATTATATTACTGTTAAGCAAACTATGAATAATAAAACACGCCAAAACATGTGTCTGTTATCATAGCTACACGTATGACAAAAAAGGGGGTGAAAATCAGTGGTATTCAGTGAGGTAAAATGAATTAAATGCGCTGACAGTTCATTGCTCCTGCCAAATTAATTGCACTGAGTGGAGCAGATCACCACTCCAAGATGGCGGCCACGCGCCTCGTCTGCGCCAGTAGGCAGTAGCGCTCTATGCTGCGTCTACTTATAAGATGTCTATGGTTATAACGTTAGCAGTGAGTTTGCAGCCTCACTGATTTAACTACACAGCAAATAAAAGTCACGTTACTTAGCCAATAAACGTTATCTTACATTCAAAACTTACCCTTCTTTGTGCAACTTCAAATGTCGAACAAAGTTGGAAGTTGTTGCGTCTCCGTCTGTAATATTCGAACTGCGTGATTTGCATACGGCAATTCGTTTTTTGTTGACCAAGTCGTAGTTTTTATACCCGAACGAAACCAACTTTAACATAATTGTTTATCACTGGCACGTTGTTGGACAACTCTTGTTCATTGGTTGTCCTGCAATTTGGTTGGATGAATGCTGTGTGATGAAAACAACGTAAATCTAATTTGATTGGCTGTTGTACTGACAGCACACCAGCTGACAGGAATAACACGCTGATAGACAGACGAAGAAAATGAAAAATACGGAGCGCTCCCAAATAACTTTTTAAGCTTTGGATTTTGGGGAAAGTGGCAAGTCATGTCAAGTCATGTCAAGTCAAAAGGCTCAAGTCCAAGTGAAGTCACAAGTCATTGATGTTAAAGTCTAAGTCGAGTTGCAAGTCTCTTTACATTTTGTCAAGTCGAGTCTAAAGTCATCAAATTCATGACTCGAGTCCAAGTCATGTGACTCGAGTCCACACCTCTGGTGCCTACTGTATTTGGCAATGGACCCGTTAGTAATATAATTTGTTTTTATGTTCGCAATATGGCTCGTAGTGTGGTTTAACGGCTTGAACCTCTATTGTTTACAAGTGTTTAAAGCAGCAGCATTGAAAGTATTAACAACATATAGAATAGAACATTTTATTGTCAGTATACTAGGGATGTTCCAATCCAGGTTTTTGCACTTCCGATCCGATACCGATGTTGTTTTTGCACTTCCGATCCGATACCGATACTGACCGATACTGGCCTATCCGAGCATGTATTAAAGTTTAAGTCGTTTAGCCTACTTAGTTGTCAGAATCATGTTGAAAAGGGTTTTAGTACTCTTGATAACAACAAGCCAGCTGAATTAGGGGAGTTTGAATAATACACAATGGTTGGTAACAAGAAATTGACCTGTTTATTCAAGGATAAACACAAAATAGACAAAATTATACTTGACAAACAGAAATGGCATCATTGAACTAGGGCTGGGCGATATGGCCTTTTTTTAATATTGCGATATTTTAAGGCCATATCGCGATACACGATATATATCTGGATATTTTGCCTTAGCCTTGAATGAACACTTGATGCATATAATCACAGCAGTATGATGATTCTATGTGTCTACATTAAAACATTCTTCTTCATACTGCATTAATATATGCTACTTTTAAACTTTCATGCAGAGAAGGAAATCACAACTAAAAAAAATCACTATTTTATTCATACGGTGTTGATCTGGAAATGTTTGCCTCGGCATTTTGATGGTGTGGACGTGTGGCACCGAATGGAGATAAGCGTCTCGACAGACGTTACAATATTTGAACAATGATGACGAAAACTCTTTTCTCTGTCGTGTCCGTGTGTCGAAAATTGTTATGCGCTTATTTTTTTTATTTGATTTTGTGCGTGACATAGATTTGCCGTGTGCAGAGGACGCTTGAGCAGTGCGCAATTGCACAGGCGCGCACCTTTGAGGGAACATTGCTCGCACGGCTGCGCTAGCATCACAGCTAACGTTAGCCATGCTGCTACCTTTCTGCTCGAGGTGGACGTATACGTATGTGACGTATGACGTGACAGTATGTGACGTGTGTAAGAAGGTGCGCTTGCTGTCTGTGAGAGGGAGACACAGGAAAGAGTGAGAAGAGCCTGTCGTGTAATGCCAGCAGCTAAAAGCAACTGCGTGAGAATCCACAGACCTGTGGATGTGTTGAAGGTGTGCTGGAAAATGCGGAACAGAAATTAGGGAGCAGCAGAAAAGTGGAATGTATTATTTAAATCGGTGCCTTGGAAAACACGGACCGGAATTTTGTTTTTTTAACTGGATCTGGATCTGCATTTTCCCATGTCTTGCCGATCCGCATTTTTTGGCAAATATCGGCGGCCGATCCGATTCAAATATCGGATCGGGACATCCCTACAGTATACACATGTATAGGTCCAAGATTTAGCATTGGAGGGAGAAAGACGGGGTAGAAGTTTAACCTAAGCTAGCATATTGTACTAGAAAATTCTGGCCGGGCTTCCTTATTTTCGGTTCGCCGCATTATCTCCTCCGCTAGTCTCGCTGTATTATCTGGGATGTTGTGTTGTGGTAAAAGTCAAGTAAAATTAGATGGCTTGTGGCTGTCACTAGTGTCCATATGCCATACGGTCTGAACAAAAGAAAAACTACAACTAAACAGTTGTGGGGCGGGGACAAGGAGGGCTTCATTTGCATCTACAGTAACAACTTTGCCTCTCAAAACAAACTGTTTTTCAAAGCAGCCAAAAAAGGGCCTAAAGAAAGGTTTTTACAAAAAATGATATGCAAAAAAGTTTGACCAAAGAACCATCATTGCATATTATGTAGCCCAAAATGAAGTGTTTTAAAAATAGAAAAAAATAAAGGTATGACCCCATTAACTCAGTATGATTGTACTGCTTTAAGTCCCAAAAGCCAACGTTATAAAAACAAGACAACATTAGGCAAAACTTAACTTTGAGTACCACTTTTAGCAAGTTTATTGGAAAAGCCCAAATAAATGCTCTAATACACAGAATGAACTTGTAACTAAATTAACCTCAAAAGTGAATGCTGAACAGCAAGCCATTTAAAGTCCCACTGTACACCCAAATCCTCTCTCCCCTCCCCCAAAGTAGCGTCTGTTGATGAGAATATGAAAAGCTAAGAGGATGAAAGGAACCCTCTCCTTCAACCATGATGCAACACTAGCAATTGACTAGCCTAATTACCATAAGATGACCACTTGCTTATCATATAAATAAAGTCTGTGAAGCCAAATTTGAATATGTATCAGGGCGTTATGAAACGTAGAGGGTTTTCCAGGACACTTTGTGCAGTTGTGCGGTTGTTATTTCAATTTAATCACAGATCTTAAAAGCAGTAATCCTCATGCGTTGGTACAGTCGTTCCTTTCTCGAGGATTAATTCTAAAGAGGCCCTCGCTCACTTGTGTTTGGGCTGCTTCTCTGATACACATAGCTGCGTGCTTTGCGACATCCATTGGCTCACAAGCAAAGAGAGATTTGTACTCGCTGGAACTAACTTGACTCTGTGTGCAAATGAAAGATGACGTCGGCGAGTAAACATGCATGTGCGCGCAAAAGAATAAACTGTGGCTCAGAGCTTTCGTGTCAAAGAATGGTGTCCAAGAGAGTTTGTCATATTGTTTTTGTCTCTCTTTGCCACACAAAGAACATACTTCCTGTACAGTAAGCAGGCTGTGTTACTGTGTGTCCCAGCATGAAATCATTAAGAGACGCAATTATCACTTCAGCCAACTAATACTTCTCTGAAATGAGAGGAAACTGCTGAGAAAAAAAGGAGGAAAGAAAGCAGAGGTGTGTGAGTGGGCAATGAACTTAAAACACCCCGTTGTTTAATGTGCTGTGTCCTAATCGGATGACTAGGCGACCACGGGGTTCAAAAGTTCACTTAATTAAATAGGCAACACTTTGCTGCTGTAATTGTTAATGGGTTATCGTTTTGGATGCATGTATTTATTGCAAAGCGGGGTAGGAGGATGTGGAGCTTAGACTTCCAATTAGTTTGAAGTCCAAAGAAAAACTGACAACCACTATGTTAACCCCCTTTAGAAGCTTTATATTGCTCAATAAAACATGTGTATTGAAACAGGAGTTCAGAACATTCAGAAATATTCTCCTATCCTGTTATTCTCCCACAAAATAATATACTTTTTATGGCTGTCAAATGACATTTCTTTAAAAAAAAAATCACATTAATCACATACTTTTCAAATTCTAAATGTTTGAGCAACAAATTAATCACACTTCTAAATTTTAAATAATTGTGATTAATGGCAGTTGCTACAAAAGCATTGCTTAAAGGGCCCCTCCAATGCCGACATTGGCACTTATTTCATCGTTCTGATCTAAAAATTATGTCGACATGTAAAATTCCTCATCAAAAATAGACACAGTAGTGATTTTTGTTTTTCTGTTTCAGCACATTTTGCAACACCCAGTTTTAGCTACAAAATGTGGGCAGGCCTGCATCAGCCTGCTGACATCACTACAGAAGACTGGAGGCAATTTTTGCATAGTATGTGTTTTGGTAGCATCTTCCCTACAGGTATTATTAGAGCAGAATTGGAAAGAATTATTAAATATGTCTGCATTGTTGCAGGTTGTAGCGATACAACTAAAGAAGGGGTCAACCTGCATACATTTTCAAATGATGGGAATATGAGGAAAAAATGGACCTCTCCAGTCAAAATGACTTGCGCAAAAAGGGACGGACCAAACGAGTAGTGTAATTTGCAGCGATCATTTTCATAATTCTGACTTAGAAGAAAAAGGGTTTTGGTCAGAGTTTAAAAGACTCAAGCCAAACGCGATCCCGGGATTCAGGAGCAACCTCAAGGGGAAAACGACCTGTGGTAAAAACGGCGAAAGATGAGCAGGCTTGGCACTCAAAAACGAAATAAAAAGAAGGTAAGCCGCTAGTATTCTATTTTGCGTCCTCTTTTACTGATGTTTTTCTCAAGATGCTCAAGGAAATGCTGAAAGAGCATGAGGAAACACAGGCGGTGGTGTCTATGGAAGAGCAGATGGCAGGTAAGTCCGGAAATATTTATTCTTATTTATATTTATTTCTTCTATGTTTATTTTCTGCTCATAATGTTAACTATATTAGTTGAAGTGATCATGGACCAGGGTGACAAAAACATGCAATTAAGTGATGAAAATAATGCTTTTACATGCCTTACCTCACTGTCTATGCGGGGAAATTGGCTTCAGTTCTGTAGATGACATCACACCAAGAGGGGGCGGAATATCGAGTCTAGCGATGGAAAGGGGGCTCTCCAAGTACAGTTTTACCAATTACTCAAAAACAAATTGATATGAGAAATGACTACCATAATCATTTTCAGTAGCAGGAAAAACTTGTTTGTGAAATTTCAGTCATCTTGGCGCTATGAAGTTTTTAACTTATTTGTTGTACTTGTGTGGACAATATTGGCAAAGGTATACACCACCGGCCATTGTTTGTTCTTGCTTGGGTTGGGCATTGAGCATCAATAAGAACCAGGTGTAAAAATTATGATTTTCTGGGATCGTTGAATTTTTTTTATCTTCAATTCCTAGTTTCGATGGCCGAACGGACCGCCGAACAACGAAGAAGAAATAGCTGTCTCCAGCGAAAAAGAAATAGCCGCCAACAAAAACGGAAATATAGCCGCTGCCAACAAAGAAGAAAATACACGTCTCATGAGCAGAACAGCCATGGACAGTTTTCAGAAGTGCTCAAAAGTTTGACTTAACTTAGGGGAGAAAAAAGGCTGTTTTATTGTGCAAAGGGTTGGTGGACAACAAATATGATGAAACACTTACAAATTCATGATGTGGAAATTAAAGAATGCCCCATCGTTGACACACTGCACCGGCCTTGTTTTGTCAACCAGTCAGAATCAGGCAAGTAATATAATAAATTACAGTATGTCTGTCTTTTATGCCGACATTGAGGCAGACTACAAATTACACTAGTGCTACTGCTAATACGGTGGGTTAATGTAAATATCAGCATCAGACAGTCCAACACAAACAAAATATGTATACATGCTTTTTCATGAGGTTTTCATGGTAAACACTTCACACAATATTGTACTGAACTCCAAAACCACAGGGAAAAATAATTAAAAAAAGAAATAAAACGAAAGTATATAGGAAAATAAATGAGGGAATATTGTTCAATGGTTTCTAACTTTAATTTGAGCTATTTTAAATCAATTACCTGGTCTGTGAATATTTTCCTGGTTAGATTAGCCGGTAAATAATACATAGTTATATTTCGTTTCTTATTTTTAAAGGGGGCATTTCATCCAAGAATAACTCTCTGTATTTAAACCATGCAAACGTTTACAATGACCATGCCTATTTAAGAATTGGAATCGAGAATAGTTAGAATCGGAATTGGAATTTCATTTTCAAAATATGCTCAAACCAAACCTACTTTATGCAATACACATACATTCCTCTGCTATAACACTGCCTATGCCTTGATTGACACATGGTGTACTGTATTGGATTACCTTCCTTCACTTACAATGAGATGGACTTCACACTGGCAGTTACAATCAAAGAACTTTCAAATGCCAACTCAATACAATTTTATGGGCTTTATTTGTCTTCATGTAACACGGCAATGAAGTGCAAACTAGTTAGGTCAAATAACTAATGTGAGTCAACTGTCCAAATACTTCTAAAAAGGCCCCTTTAAGAAAGAGCATAACAAGGATATAATTCATAAATTCTGCAAACCGGTTAAATCAAAGCTAAAAGTTTACATGAAAGCTAAAACTTTTAAATACAATGACATCTTGATTGTTCTATTTCAGGGTAATATCATTACAGACACTTATGTACCAATTGCTGGATTGTATCCATGTGACCGAGAGGCACTGCCGGTTCTGACCATGGCGAGTGATTGAGTGTATCCATACACTCTCAACAATACATTTTCCGTCTAGTCACACATTCTTTTACATTCGCAAGGCATAGAAGTACAAAAGTACTGAGGTACATAATTTCTTTATATCTGATTGAGTTCACAACCAGATATTTACTTATTATTATAGGGATATATATATAATATAGGGATAACCAGTAATAATAACCAGTAATAATAACCGGTAAAACTCCCGACAGTTAATATTACCGTTTTGAAAATCTAAATTATTGAAAAACTATGATTGATAACTGCACTTCAACAAACTCACGGACTGACCGGCCCCAGCTCGCTCGCTTAAATGCAAACATAAAAACAAGAGACAATAATGTCTTTCCTCATTAAAAAACAACATAACCCAATCTAAACTTTTACAAACACATTACTGTATGAGCAACTAAACTATGCAATTGGGAAGATTAAACCTACAAACTTTGCTCTCTTACATAAAGTGATCGTTCTATATCAGACAGAGGTGTATTTATGGTGCATTCAAGAACAGCTGAACAGAGTAGGACGCCACAACCCCCGCCAGAAATAATAAAGTATTTTACTTGTTACACACTTTTCATTTAAATAAATCAAAAGTGCTACAGTGCAAACATATTTATTTAAAACAATAGAAGCTTAGCCATTTTAACAGATAAAATACTAAGACTAAGTACTATCAGTGAAGCTTAAGAAAAACAAAACATGTAAAATAGTGTTTTTTAACAGTGTGTCTAGGTATTTGTTAATTACAAAAATAATAACTCGGTCAAAATATTTCGGTGTTGATAAGTACTTTTTGAGCACATTCAACAATACCGCTATGATGCAAAGATAATTTTGGTCATGATAACCGTGATATGACATTTTCATATCATTACATCCCTATGATGGACTATTTCTATGAACTCTGCAATACAGTTTTACAAAACTCTATTGGAACAATTTCTACAAGTGAGAACAGTGCCTGTTTGCAAAATGTTCCACACTTGCTTCTTGCTAGGAATACGATTGTTTGACCCCAAGCGCTTAAGTCCAAGACAAGGGAAACCAGATGGCACGTCACGTTGATTCAATAATTTATCTTAATTATCAAGAGTATCTTGGTTTTGAGAAGAGTGGAGCTAAATGGGAGGTGGAACCATCATAATCTTTCAAAATTATTCTAAACTATCAACTTGTAAATAAGCATAATATGACCTTTTCTCCCTCGCCCACAAACTTTTTCCAATGACCTTCTGTTTTCAATTGTTTATGAGCCGCTTTTTCCTCCTTTGTGACCTTTGAATGATCCGCTCACAGCACCACTGCCAATGCTACTATTGTGTGCTCCATTTCCCCCGACAAGACCTTGCTCGAAATTCCCTCCCTGAAAAATCATCTTTGTGGAAATATGAAAAAAGCTGTAGCCTTGGCCATTTCTGCCTGTTAGAATGATGCCATATGAACAAAACCAGCAGGTGGCTTTTGCGTGCAACACCAGGCAGTTTGCTGCAAAGTTTCAAGACAGTGTGTCGAGCTGGGCTTCCAAACTCCGGGTAGAGAGATAAACTGTCACCTCCTTACTATTAAAAGCACTCCCATGAGAATGAAAGCGGGAGGGAGGGTTGGGAGAGTGGCTGGCGCAAACTAATCTCCAAACAAACAGCAACAGAGCTCCCACATGGACAGGTGACATTCACTGGCTGCCTGCTTCCCACGCAGACAACGCCAAGGTTAAGGTTTTTCAAAACACATTAATAATACACAGCCTGACAATTAGCCCCACATAAAAATAAACAGCGCGGGTAAATTTACATGATGCAACCAAAGAGTATTTGCCTGCATTTAAAGCAGTCCTAGTTCTTTTTTGTTATTTCCCTAGAAGGACCATGCTAGTGTTTACCATGTTGAGTGGATTAAAACCAAAGAGACAGAGGAAAACTGAGGCTATCTTTAGGTGTCCATGAATATGCTTGGTAAAAGGTAACAGCGCAAGTGGATGTCAATATACAGTCGAATGGGGATTTAAAAATGAAAGGAGGAGAGGATAAATATAATAGCCTGTTTTTTTTTTTTTTAATTGTAAAGAATGCCCGCACGTCTGCCTCACAGTTAGAATGGGTAAAATCGGCAAAAATGAAAAACAAAAACAAGGATTTTTTTTAACCTAATTTTTTTACATGCAAGATGTACAGAATGCTGATCTATGTACATGAATAATTTAAATGATATTTGGTGATAAATTCAGCTTAATAAATTTAGAGTCCATTAGAAATTCCATAATTATCACAGCAATACAGAACAAAAAAGAAATGACGTGCTCGTGTTGATGTTCAGGATGTCATAATTTCAAAAACAGATGCTGTGTTTGCCATTGAATGAAATCATACAATGCTATATTACTGTATTACGTAAGAATCCATACTAGGGGTTTTCTTTCACAGCAGAGGTCCAAAATTTGGACACCATTAGATTGGAACATTACCAACATTAAATAATACATTTCTAACGTGGCCATCAGTTTTGCTTTTTCTTTAGCTTTTTGTGAATTACACAGTAAATTTCTATTTTAAGGCTGCAGCTATAAATTATTTTTGTAATCGAGTAATCTATCAATTAGCTTGTTAAAATAATCGTATAAATGGGATAGAACGCACTTTATAGCCTTAATGTGTATTTTAGGGAAAAATAGTTGAAAAATACAATTTGTCTGCTTGGCATAAACATGTGCACATTTCTAATATATGCATCAACATAGAAATTGCACTTTCGACATGTGTGTATTAATGCAATGCAATGCAAAAAAAAAACAAAACAAAAACTCCCACACACCAGCAATCGATCGTGTGCTCTATTGCAGCAGCCGTGCGGAATCTACATCTGCATATTTAAAGTCTCGGCACTCCATGCGGTCCAGATTTGGACACTCATTAAACGAAAATGTACATTGAATATGTTTACTAATTGATTTAATCAATTAATTGTTGCAGCTCTACTGTGTATTTTGTTATACTGCATAGGGATGTAACGATAAACGGTAACAATGATAAATACAGTCAAACTCCTGATGGTTAGTCGTTTTAAATAATATGATCAAAAAATCGAGATTAATAGCTACACTTTGATAACTCACGGACTGACTAGCACCAGCTCGCTAACTTGTATGCTAACATGAAAACAAGACATTAACATCTTTCCCCATTGAGAAATCACATACCACAATCTAAACTTTTATAAACACATTGCTGTATAAGATATTCAATTGTGCACATTGAACCTACAAGCTATGCTCTCTCTTTAGTGGCTCTCAGAGTGATCGATATACAATATACTCAAGAAAAGAGACGGAGGTGTTTTTAGGGTGCTTTCAACAGAGTAGGACACAACGTCTGCCAGATGTAATAGATAATAAATAAATGATAATATAGACAGTAATAGTAGATTTTGTTACATACGTTTTATTTAAATAAATATTAAAGTACTACAGTACAAACCAATATTTAAAACAATGAAAGCTTAGTATTTTATTTGCTTTAATGGCTGAGACTAAAACAATATCAGTAAAGCATAAAAGACAAAACATGCAAAATAGTGGGTTTTCTAACAATGTGTCCATTTATTTGAAATAATACAATAAAACAACTTGGTAATTTTGAGCACATTTAACAATACCGTGATAATGATAACCGTGGTAATTTTGGTCAAAATAACCATGATATGAAATTTTCATATACTGTAAATACATCCCTAATACTGTATACTCTTTTTTGATAGCGGATTATGTATTTTCACACTTGTGTGACAATTAAGAAAAGGGTTAAAGTAAAATGGAAATCACATTTACTAAAACTAAAAATGCCTGCACAACTAATTAAGAAATGATGATGCCTCTAGTTTGATCCAGGACATTTCTGTTTACCGGTACATTATTTCTAACGGTTATTTCCAAAACAGAGGTCGGCCTAATTGTATTATGTTTACTTTTCTTAAAAACATATTTTTGTCATGAAACCAGCAAACTAGAGTCTCAAAACAGACATACAGTACAATACTGGCAAATTTACATCAGGATCACACATGTTAACATACTGTGCATAACCCTGCACAGACACACAAAAGCAAACGTGAGCTAGACTATCGAGCGGAGTCTCGGGGGCTGGTGTGTTGATTAATGAAGGGAGGAAGGCCAAGAAAGGAGAATGAAGCGGATGTGTTAATGGAGCTATGATAGATTCCTCTCAGCCTGGTGTTTTATAGGTGTGTCTGCAGTGCATGCGCTTAATGTAGCGATACAGTCAGTATGAAAGAGAAGTGTTAGATCACAGCGTTATGTGGGAGGTGAAATATGTGCATCGGAACTAAAACACACACTTGTTGTAATTGCTAATCTTACATTATTCATCATGGATTAAACTGTCAGTTAATGTTTTTGAGCTTGAGAGTCTTACTTATATCAAGTACAGGAAGGAAATGTAATCAAAATCAAATGGGGTCACTTTCTTTCAAGTGTATTATAAAATGAAATGTTCCAAGTAAATCCCAACTGTGATAATCCACCCGTACATTTTCACTAATAAGCCATCTATACCTTGATGAAATCAGCTATCATATGTACTCTTAATGATAAATTTTAAGTACTTTTTTATGTTGAGTCCCTCAGGGTTCAGCTCTTGGTCCACTGTTAAATAAAAGTCCCTGAACTTTGTGTTGATAAGCTTTTTCAGCCTCCAGGCAGTGATTTGAAATACCTGCCAAAAACACACCATTCCACCGTTACAATGTGAAAACAATACAAGCCACACACTGTCCCGCCTGGTCATAAACATTCCTACTCAGTGGCCTAGTGGTTAGAGTGTCCGCCCTAAGATCGGTAGGTTGTGAGTTCAAACCCCGGCCGAGTCATACCAAAGACTATAAAAATGGGACCCATTACCTCCCTGCTTGGCACTAAGCACCAAAAATGATTCCCGGGCGCGGCCACCGCTGCTGCCCACTGCTCCCGTCACCTCCCAGGGGGTGAACGAGGGGATGGATCAATGCAGAGGACACATTTCACCACACCTAGTGTGTGTGTGACAATCATTGGTACTTTAACTTTAACTTCTCAGTCAAGTTTCTACCCATGAGACAAATCTAAAGCCCTTGTTCTCCTTTTAGCTTCTGTTTTTAGCCACTGCTAACTCATAAGAGGAATCTCTGGCTCAAACCTGCAAAGAGCAGCAATATTTCCACCATCTCGTCACTAGCTGTAATTGTCATTGGGTGCAGTGCAAGGAGGTGTTTTAAGAACTCTAAAATGACTATTTCTATGACCAAGAAACCCTCAGATGACTGTTTATCAATGTCAGACACATTTTAAAGTTGTCATGTGCATGTTTTATGGTGATAAAATTGTTGTGGAGGAGAGTATCTATGACTTTGCCCCAATAGACTTGAAGAACTTTGCACATTACAAAGCAGCTTACTGAGGGTTTCCTCATAATTGATTTGATTGTGGCGTTGCACCACGGCAACATATTAGCTGCCACACATTAAAAATTAGGGTTTTTTTTACGTGAAAACAAAATAAAGTAATATAATGTATTTAGCGTCTAAAAGAAGACACAAAGTCTGACACGTTTTTTAGCTTTTATTGCCAATTTAATGCTAACAACATGCCCAATTCCAACAAGTATTTCCTCCTTGCACACACCTTTGTCTCCGTGCTTCACTCCGAGACACACAACACTACCTCATTCTCCGGTGACACAGTGTGTTCACAGACATGACCATTGCAACACAGGGCTGTTACGAACAGTGACGACTTGGTGTGATGTGCTTGTAACGGTATAGGAGCCGGAGAGACGCAAACAGCATGACAAGAGAAAGCAAAAGCATTAAGTGTCAGAGACTGAAGTAGAATCCTGTCCAGTTATTTGGAGAACAAGACATGGTGGCAACAATGACAACAGCGAAGCCAAGATTTTAGAGATGCAGACATCGTTAACTGCAAGGAGCTTTTTGATTATTAGGAACAACAACAAACAGTGGGCTAAAATGCTTAAGTGAGGACTGGATAGAGATTTATTTAGGACAGTGACTGTATAATGAAGGTACTTCAGTCAGTAAGAAAGACAACTTTTGGGCTGTTCGCCATATGGGATGGGACACATCAGGCCAAATAGGGCTGGTCAATTTGTCACCGGGTATTGAATTAATAAAAGGAAGCTGGTGAAAAGACACAAAATGACCACATGGCATATCTGCAAATTCATTCCTGAAGCATCTATCAAAACAGAGCTAAAACTAAACTGCACACATCTACGAGGCAAACATCTAATTATATGCAAATCAGGCAATCTTGTTCAGTTTCACTTTGTACTTGGCACTCAGAAAGTTGGGGAGCAAATAAAAATGGTGGCCTATGAATTGAGGATCAAGAGAAATATTTCAAATACAAGACATACACAGACTTCCTAACACCAGAGAGTAATTTGTCCTTGTTTAGAAAGTAAAGTCCCAACTGCTGGGAGTCTGCTGACTCTTGTCTTTTCCATGCTCAACAGACAAGTACAGTTCCTGGGGTGAAAATCCCCTGACGTGCACAAATCCAAACGTCCTGTCATTGTTAACAGCAAGTGCACGGTTGTGGTAAGAGTCTATCTTAAACAGCCGTGCCATCTCGGACAATAGGCGCATTATTCTCCATCTCTTTGTTTCTCTGTTTTTGGTGGGTGCGAGCACTTCAACAAAGGTGACATGTACCATTACAATGTGGTGCTGTCTATGTCGAAGCCACAGTTCGCTGAGCACAAATGCCCACTTGTTAAAATAGCTGAGTGCGACAAAAGGGTGATAAAAGGGCGGATAGCCACTAATGCAGAAGAGCAACTGTAGACTGAGATAGTAATAGGAGCAATAGGGGACAGGTCAGGAAAGGGCTTTAACAATAATAACTCAACACCTTTTTTGGCACAGCTAATATTTTTATCAGCGTCTACCAAATGCCACATTATACTGTACAGTACACAACCTTTATTTGATAACACGGAAGCTCTTTAAGATATTTTTGGGGGAATCATATTCATATAACACTTTTCTCAAGTGACTCAAAGCACTTTACATAGTGAAAACCATTATTTATGTTACATTTAAACCAGTGTGGGTGGCACTGGGAGCAGGTGGGAAAGGTATCTTGCCCAAGGACACAAGGGCAGTGACTAGGATGGCGAAAGCGAGGATCAAACTTGGAACCCTCAAGTTGCTGACACGGCCGCTCTACCAATCGAGCCACATCGATATGAATATGAATCATAATGAAAAAAAGGATATGAGTTACAAGCTAGTTTTCCTGAATAAGTCCAAGTTCAAGAACACAGATAATTCATTTAAGTGGTTTGTTGAAGAGAGGGTGATGTTACGGTGATAATATAGCATATTGAATATTAATAAGTGCTTCAAAGTGTTGATTCTTAAATCATTTTAAAAAGTTGGAACCGGCGATTAAAATTATTTAAATATTTGTGCATACATTATCATAAATACTACTATTACTTGTTTTTGTAATTCCTCCCTCATATTTGTTCAGATGTATAGGCCTGATTATTGCTTTTACTGATTATGTGTTTGCAACCACAATCCAACTGTGATTGTGTTTCCACTTCTCGTAACTCTGGGCAGGCTGTAATGCATTTTTAATGGATGTTCTGGTCTGATCAATGCGGTCTCATAACAGTTCTGCAAGACCGCAATAACCAACCACTTCGCTCCCGCTGTTATCACATTTGCAGTATATTATTAGCCGTTAGAGCGAGTTGCCGTTAGTTTGAATTGAATTTGACTGTGATAACTAAAAGATTAGCGTATTGTCAATGTATAGTTAACTGTACTCTGAATTTGCCTGTTGTTACTAATACTAACTAAGGGAATTAAGATGAATTAAATATGCAGCACTGAAGCAATTTGTACTCTACAAAAGAGAAGGGAGCGTGGGTTAATCAAGTGTTCGATGAAACCAGGCTGCAATCCAAAATCAAACACACAGGCATATTTGTGCTTAAAAATTTGGTTAACTTCCCAAATTGTCTACCTTGGGGGAGTTTCATTTTTGGTTATACTGTATTATTATTTAGGCCTGTACAAAGTATGGATGTTTTAAAAGAAAAAAAATACAGCCCGCATGTCAGCATTGTGTGATTAGGAGGGGTGCATAATGAATAATGGACATATAATTATCATGCAGAAATGAGCAATTATGACATCACACCATTAAAGCTGATTACATAAAAAAAAGCTCTGAATTGATAACTGAAAAATTGCTCCATTGAGGCGATATTACCCTTACTATGCTGTAGGTAGGTTAGGGTGAGCAATTCAAGCGCCCTTTTCTCCTACTAGTGTCGTAAACTACCATGACGTTGATCATTTGGGACTTCTTCATTGTTTCAGAAGACAACATTTTGCATGCTATTTGCACTATTCAACGAGGGGGGGGGAGACAATGAGCATCAGCATATTGTCCACCATAACAGCCGCCTGAAACATTAGCATCACTATAATGGAAAGCCACAAAGAAAAGTGTGCATAGAGTCAGACTAGACTTTAAATCCACATAAAAAAAATCTATTAAATATAAATAAGTTAATCAGTTATGGTAAATGGTAAATAGGTTACACTTGTATAGCGCTTTTCTACCTTCAAGGTACTCAAAGCGTATGTAACTCAATGTAACACTTTTTGTTTGTACAATGAAACTATTTGTGTTATGTAAAACATATCAGAACTGTGAAACCTTCCAAGGGAGAATCCCGCGACCCGAGTGGGCTCCCAGTCTCACAATTTGCACCGTTTTGCAGGACACTGTAATAAAAGAAGTCCATAATCTACCCGATGTCAGTGATATGTTAAAGCGACAGCAGTGTGGACCTGCATTTTGCCACATACAGTTGTGGACCGTCACATATATATAATAAATAAATAAATATGAATGACTTTTTCCCGTTAATTTACATCTGTTTGCTGTATTATTTTATTTTTTATGCATTTTTTGTAACAAAAGTTTAGAATTTGAGGCGGGTTGTTGAACATTTGCAGAGGGCCATACTTTGGATACCCCTGAGCTATGTTATTATTATTCCCCCTTGTTTTTTTTTTTCGGCATAACATTTTTTTTTTTTTAATTTGCAAGTGCATAATGCCCAGGGCCCTAAAGACGAACAGTAAAAACTAACTCAGAAGCGCCTCCTATCAGTTTAACAGATCACCACCAATTTTGTTTGAGACATCTATTATGACATGGCACACATTAAAGTCTCAAGAACCCATGTTTGCATACTAACAGAAATTTGGCTTTTTTGGTTTAAAACAGCCATTTTGGGCCAAAACCAGCAGTTGTAGTTTGACAAACCCCTCTTGGGTACTTTGACCCAATTAATTCAAATTAAAATCATGGATATTGCAAAGCATGTTATAGCATACACCAAATGTTGTAGGTTGGGCTTGGTGATATACTTCAGTCTAATGATTCGCTACAAAATTGTAAACAATGTAACCGCTCTCTCTGCAAGTGGAGAATTTGAATCCAGTTCCGAAGTGACCAATGTTGAACACAATCATGGGTTCATATTCAATAACTGACCTTTTCAATTTAGCCCAATGATGCTAAACCCAACAATAAGGACGTGGACTGAAAGTCTAATGCCTCAAAGGTCATCAGCGTCAGCGATTCTGCAGCGCTGATAGCATCACTTGTTTTGCACTGAGAATTCTGCTGTGTCAGTGCAAGATTGAATGTTTTTGCTCCGTGTGGGGTCCCATTTACTTGTTTTTTTTGTATCTTGCGGGCATAGTATGTAGCAAAGGAAAACTGCACGGTGCGAAACCAGGCGATTAAGATTAATTGAGAATCAATACTCTGTCCTCTAGCAGCAGGTTGTTTTCTTGTTTGCTGGATGCATGTGTGTGCCAATTCTTCACTGTTGAGCCGTGCCAAATTGCCTGTGTGTGTGCACGTGTGTGCGTCCCTATGCAGTGTATCAGGGGGAATAGCCTCTTAGGGTTATGGAAGGTGTGGTGTGGGGTGATGAATAGGATGCTTTTGTGCTGTCTGTACAGCAGTGAAGGACAGAAAGGTGAGGAGAGAGATAAAGGGGAAGAAAAGAGGAGGGCAGATAAAATAGCAGAGATGAGAGGCTGTGAAAAGTGGGGTGTACGGAGGGTGAGACACAAGGGGTGGTGAGGTGAGAAAACAGGAGAGAGGTGAGGAAGAAGCTTATGTGAGACTGGCGGTGCATTCGAGAACATTGCACCATTGTCTCCTAGATAGAGACAATGAGGTTGAATCGGCAATCGACGCCATTCAAGTTGGTTCATAAAAAAAATAAAAAGGCAGGAAACAGAGAAAGCATCCTGTTTGGTCGTTTGATCACTATGCAGAATACTGTGCAGACCTCACGGCCTCCACCTTCACTCATGGTGACGTTTGGAAATGAGCCACCATTGAATGAATCGGTGAGTTCAGCCAAAACTGTTGGCGTGGCAACCTCACTGCCACTGTGGTGCTCTCCAGTTTATTTATACTGTTCTCAGCCTGGGCAAGGTCACGAAACTGTAGTAATTAACTCCTGAAGATTACTTCCTCAATGTGTTTCATAATATATTTACAGCGGTTGGGTTGCGCGATTTTGACAAAAAGCCTAATTTTTCTCTCCAAAATTGCAATTACGATTTGAATTGCGATTATTATATTTTAAACATATTATGCGTACAACTGCAAAAATAACAAGTGAAAGAAGACATGTTATTTTTAGACTGTCAATCAACATTCTCAAGGTGCCACACATTAGAACAATATGCAATAATTCACTTAAAAAGGCTTTATGCAGACAGAGTCAGAGCTTATGTCTACATCATGCTCTTAAACTGAATAAATTGTATATATATATATATATATATATATATATATATATATATATCTAGCTAGCTATCTCAGAGGTGTGGACTCGAGTCACATAACTTGGACTCGAGTCAGACTCGAGTCATGAATTTGATGACTTTAGACTCGACTTGACAAAATGTAAAGAGACTTGCAACTCGACTTAAGACTTTAACATCAATGACTTGTGACTTCACTTGGACTTGAGCCTTTTGACTTGACAAGACTTGCTACTTTCCCCAAAACCCAAAGATTAAAAAGTTATTCAGCAGCGCTCCGTATCGTTCATTGTGTACGTATGTGTTGTTACTTGAAGACTTTTATATATATATAATTATACTGTTAAGAAAGTATTGTCTTATACTTTGCCAAAAATGAGAATGCATCATAATCAGTGGCAGCTGGTGATTTTTTTTTAGGTGGGGCTGAAAGTTTGTAAACCAAACCCCTGTAGGGGGCCATCCTCCCCGAGAATAGTTATTTGTGATTTTCACATACAAATGAAGCATTCTGGTGCATTCTGACAAAATAATGAAGACAAAATAGAACATTTCATAGGTTTGCAGAGAACTATATACAATATGCACACTGAAGGCATGATGCCACCATAGGTTTCAACTTTATGTTATTCAAGTATGACATTTTTAAATGTAATTAATTTCATTGACAAGCAATTCTATTATGGTCATACTCTTGTTTGCTAGCGGCTACGATTTCAGTACTATTGAAGATCTTTACTCCTTCTCAACTCTGTGGTAATATTATTTTCACAAAATATAACCAATAGTACGTTAATGTTAAATATTACTTGTGAAAAGTAATCCCCCGATTCCTATTTTCAACAGTCCGCTCATTTGAGCAGGAAAACGCTAAACACCATCTTTGTTTTCTACCTGTCAACTGTCAGTTTAGGCTGCTCGCCGGCTCCTCATCACCACTTCAAGATGGCGGCCAAATTTCTCGCGTCACAGCAGCCACTGCTGCGTCTACTTATAAGATGTCTATGGAGTCAGTGCTCCTTCGGTGGAGTGAGCAGAAAGGTAAGCATAAGGCAGCGGACTCTCCCCAAATTATAATAAACACTTCCAAGTCAACTACTAGTAACATCACTATGAGCCCGTTGACGTTCTAGAAACATAAGCGGGAGCTCAGCTCGCTCGTAGTCCTTGAGGTGAAGGCTAATTAGCTTTTAGCGTAACGTTAGCTCACTGTGCAGTGTGCGTGTGCGTGTGTGTGTGTGTGTGTGTTTGTGTGTGTGTGTTACGAACAGCAAAGCCCTGTCTGTCTGAGAGAAAGACAAGCATTAATGACCTACAGTTAACAACTAAGTTACAAACCCCTTTTCCATATGAGTTGGAAAATTGTGTTAGATGTAAATATAAACAGAATACAATGATTTGCAAATCATTTTCAACCCATATTCAATTGAATGCACTACAAAGACAAGATATTTGATGTTCAAACTCATAAACTTTTTTTTTTTTTGCAAATAATCATTAACTTAGAATTTCATGGCTGCAACACGTGCCAAAGTAGTTGGGAAAGGGCATGTTCACCACTGTGTTACATGGCCTTCCCTTTTAACAACACTCAGTAAACGTTTGGGAACTGAGGAGACATTTTTTAAGCTTCTCAGGTGGGATTCTTTCCCATTCTTGCTTGATGTAAAGCTTAAGTTGTTCAACAGTCCGGGGGTCTCCGTTGTGGTATTTTAGGCTTCATAATGTGCCACACATTTTCAATGGGATACAGGTCTGGACGACAGGCAGGCCAGTCTAGTAGCCGCACTCTTTTACTATGAAGCCACGTTGATGTAACACGTGGCTTGGCATTGTCTTGCTGAAATAAGCAGGGGCGTCCATGGTAACGTTGCTTGGATGGCAACATAAGTTGCTCCAAAACCTGTATGTACCTTTCAGCATTAATGGCGCCTTCACAGATGTGTAAGTTGCCCATGTCTTGTGCACTAATACACCCCCATACCATCACAGATGCTGGCTTTTCAACTTTGCGCCTATAACAATCCGGATGGTTCTTTTCCTCTTTGGTCCGGAGGATACAACGTCCACAGTTTCCAAAAACAATTTGAAATGTGGACTCGTCAGACCACAGAACACTTTTCCACTTTGTATCAGTCCATCTTAGATGAGCTCAGGCCCAGCGAAGCCGACGACGTTTCTGGGTGTTGTTGATAAATGGTTTTTGCCTTGCATAGGAGAGTTTTAACTTGCACTTACAGATGTAGCGACCAACTGTAGTTACTGACAGTGAGTTTCTGAAGTGTTCCTGAGCCCATGTGGTGATATCCTTTAAACACTGATGTCGCTTGTTGATGCAGTACAGCCTGAGGGATCGAAGGTCAAAGGCTTAGCTGCTTACGTGCAGTGATTTCTCCAGATTCTCTGAACCCTTTGATGATATTACGGACCGTAGATGGTGAAATCCCTAAATTCCTTGCAAAAGCTGGTTGAGAAAGGTTTTTTCTTAAACTGTTCAACAATTTGCTCACGCATTTGTTGACAAAGTGGTGACCCTCGCCCCATCCTTGTTTGTGAATGACTAAGCATTTCATGGAATCTACTTTTATACCCAATCATGGCACCCACCTGTTCCCAATTTGCCTGTTCACCTGTGGGGTGTTCCAAATAAGTGTTTGATGAGCATTCCTCAACTTTATCAGTATTTATTGCCACCTTTCCCAACTTCTTTGTCACGTTTTGCTGGCATCAAATTCTAAAGTTAATGGTTATTTGCAAAAATCAGTTTGTTACTATGAGTTTGAACATCAAATATGTTGTCTTTGTAGCATATTCAACTGAGTATGGGTTGAAAATGATTTGCAAATAATCGTATTCCATTTATATTTACATCCAACACAATTTCCCAACTCATATGGAAACGGGGTTTGTATTTCACTTTACCTTTTTCTGTGTTGATTGAGCTGTGCTGAAGCAGAAAAAAAGGACATTATGTTAAATGAAGAGTTTCCTGAAGCTGTCTCTGATAGTTGATATAATAATGTAACTGCATCATAAAGCCTACATGAACTCCATGGTGTTCAGGGATGAATAGATGCTATTGTACTATTTTTTCAGCTATAGTTACATTAATCATTAGTAATGTAGCAGCCTAGTTTTGAATTGCAGGGTCCCTGCTATCACATGTTGATAAAAAATACAACATTTACATAATAAAAATCAACTACAGGCTTCCTAAATGCTGTAACAAATTAAGCATGAGTTGAGCATATGTCAGCATGTGGCCCCACTTTTAACTCTTTTTTTCAAGTCTTATTGCAAACGCTTACATACTGTAAGTCATTAATTTGACTTTGTAAGTCATTATTTTAGTATCTCAGGTAACTAGGACTGTTTTGTTTTTACTTTATGGAAAAAATATCGAGATATATATCGTATATCGCCATTCAGCAAATGTGAAGTGAAGTGAATTATATTTATATAGCGCTTTTCTCTAGTGACTCAAAGCGCTTTACATAGTGAAACCCAATACCTAAGTTACATTTAAACCAATGTGGGTGGCACTGGGAGCAGGTGGGTAAAGTGTCTTGCCCAAGGACACAACGGCAGTGACTAGGATGGCAGAAGCTGGGATCGAACCTGGAACCCTCAAGTTGCTGGCACGGCCACTCTACCAACCGAGCTATACCGCCCCGAATGGAGCGGAAAACACAACCAAAAGTTGTAGGCTTCTTCACGCGACGAAGCTGGCCTACGTCACCACAGTCTGTAGTCTATTGCCCCCCCAGGCTGTGGTGGCAGCGACGAGATGGAGACGTGATGGCGCCAGGCCGAGTTACACCACCCCCTTCCCCGGTTCCCTCCCCCTGGAGAGTCACCACCTAACAAATTTTCGGGGGGATACATATATATACATACATA